>NC_088400.1:21423210-21508210 GCF_034236695.1 Oncorhynchus nerka
ATCATGTGTGTCTAAGAGAGAAGAAGGAGGAGAGAAAGAGATTGATCATGTGTGTGTAAGAGAGAAGGAGGAGGAGAGAAAGAGATTGATCATGTGTGTGTAAGAGAGAAGGAGGAGGAGAGAAAGATATTGATCATGTGTGTAAGAAAGAAGGAGGAGAGAAAGAGATTGATCATGTGTGTATAAGAGAGAAGGAGGATGAGAGAAAGAGATTGATCATGTGTGTGTAAGAGAGAAGATGGAGGAGAGAAAGAGATTGATCATGTGTGTGTAAGAGAGAAGAAGGAGGAGAGAAAGTGATTGATCATGTGTGTGTAAGAGAGAAGAAGGAGGAGAGAAAGAGATTGATCATGTGTGTGTAAGAGAGAAGGAGGAGAGAAAGAGATTGATCATGTGTGTAAGACAGAAGGAGGAGAGAAAGAGATTGATCATGTGTGTGTAAGAGAGAAGGAGGAGAGAAAGAGATTGATCATGTGTGTGTAAGAGAGAAGATGGAGGAGAGAAAGAGATTGATCATGTGTGTGTAAGAGAGAAGATGGAGGAGAGAAAGAGATTGATCATGTGTGTGTAAGAGAGAAGAAGGAGGAGAGAAAGAGAATGATCATGTGTGTGTAAGAGAGAAGGAGGAGAGAAAGAGATTGATCATGTGTGTGTAAGAGAGAAGAAGGAGGAGAGAAAGAGATTGATCATGTGTGTGTAAGAGAGAAGGAGGAGAGAAAGAGATTGATCATGTGTGTAAGACAGAAGGAGGAGAGAAAGAGATTGATCATATGTGTGTAAGAGAGAAGATGGAGGAGAGAAAGAGATTGATCATGTGTGTGTGTAAGAAAGAAGATGGAGGAGAGAAAGAGATTGATCATGTGTGTGTAAGAGAGAAGGAGGAGAGAAAGAGATTGATCATGTGTGTGTAAGAAAGAAGGAGGAGAGAAAGAGATTGATCATGTGTGTCTAAGAGAGAAGAAGGAGGAGAGAAAGAGATTGATCATGTGTGTGTAAGAGAGAAGGAGGAGGAGAGAAAGAGATTGATCATGTGTGTGTAAGAGAGAAGGAGGAGGAGAGAAAGATATTGATCATGTGTGTAAGAAAGAAGGAGGAGAGAAAGAGATTGATCATGTGTGTATAAGAGAGAAGGAGGATGAGAGAAAGAGATTGATCATGTGTGTGTAAGAGAGAAGATGGAGGAGAGAAAGAGATTGATCATGTGTGTGTAAGAGAGAAGAAGGAGGAGAGAAAGTGATTGATCATGTGTGTGTAAGAGAGAAGAAGGAGGAGAGAAAGAGATTGATCATGTGTGTGTAAGAGAGAAGGAGGAGAGAAAGAGATTGATCATGTGTGTAAGACAGAAGGAGGAGAGAAAGAGATTGATCATATGTGTGTAAGAGAGAAGATGGAGGAGAGAAAGAGATTGATCATGTGTGTGTAAGAGAGAAGGAGGAGAGAAAGAGATTGATCATGTGTGTGTAAGAGAGAAGATGGAGGAGAGAAAGAGATTGATCATGTGTGTGTAAGAGAGAAGATGGAGGAGAGAAAGAGATTGATCATGTGTGTGTAAGAGAGAAGAAGGAGGAGAGAAAGAGAATGATCATGTGTGTGTAAGAGAGAAGGAGGAGAGAAAGAGATTGATCATGTGTGTGTAAGAGAGAAGAAGGAGGAGAGAAAGAGATTGATCATGTGTGTGTAAGAGAGAAGGAGGAGAGAAAGAGATTGATCATGTGTGTAAGACAGAAGGAGGAGAGAAAGAGATTGATCATATGTGTGTAAGAGAGAAGATGGAGGAGAGAAAGAGATTGATCATGTGTGTGTAAGAAAGAAGATGGAGGAGAGAAAGAGATTGATCATGTGTGTGTAAGAGAGAAGGAGGAGAGAAAGAGATTGATCATGTGTGTAAAGAGAGAAGATGGAGGAGAGAAAGAGATTGATCATGTGTGTGTAAGAGAGAAGATGGAGGAGAGAAAGAGATTGATCATGTGTGTGTAAGAGAGAAGGAGGAGAGAAAGAGAATGATCATGTGTGTGTAAGAGAGAAGAAGGAGAGAAAGAGATTGATCATGTGTGTGTAAGAGAGAAGATGGAGGAGAGAAAGTGATTGATCATGTGTGTGTAAGAGAGAAGGAGGAGAGAAAGAGATTGATCATATGTGTGTAAGAGAGAAGATGGAGGAGAGAAAGAGATTGATCATGTGTGTGTAAGAAAGAAGATGGAGGAGAGAAAGAGATTGATCATGTGTGTGTAAGAGAGAAGATGGAGGAGAGAAAGAGATTGATCATGTGTGTGTAAGAGAGAAGGAGGAGAGAAAGAGATTGATCATGTGTGTGTAAGAGAGAAGGAGGAGGAGAGAAAGAGATTGATCATGTGTGTGTAAGAGAGAAGGAGGAGGAGAGAAAGAGATTGATCATGTGTGTGTAAGAGAGAAGATGGAGGAGAGAAAGAGATTGATCATGTGTGTGTAAGAGAGAAGATGGAGGAGAGAAAGAGATTGATCATGTGTGTGTAAGAGAGAAGATGGAGGAGAGAAAGAGATTGATCATGTGTGTGTAAGAGAGAAGAAGGAGGAGAGAAAGAGAATGATCATGTGTGTGTAAGAGAGAAGAAGGAGAGAAAGAGATTGATCATGTGTGTGTAAGAGAGAAGATGGAGGAGAGAAAGTGATTGATCATGTGTGTGTAAGAGAGGAGGAGAGAAAGAGATTGATCATGTGTGTGTAAGAGAGAAGAAGGAGGAGAGAAAGAGATTGATCATGTGTGTGTAAGAGAGAAGAAGGAGGAGAGAAAGAGATTGATCATGTGTGTAAGACAGAAGGAGGAGAGAAAGAGATTGATCATATGTGTGTAAGAGAGAAGATGGAGGAGAGAAAGAGATTGACCATGTGTGTGTAAGAAAGAAGATGGAGGAGAGAAAGAGATTGATCATGTGTGTGTAAGAGAGAAGGAGGAGAGAAAGAGATTGATCATGTGTGTGTAAGAGAGAAGATGGAGGAGAGAAAGAGATTGATCATGTGTGTGTAAGAGAGAAGATGGAGGAGAGAAAGAGATTGATCATGTGTGTGTAAGAGAGAAGAAGGAGGAGAGAAAGAGAATGATCATGTGTGTGTAAGAGAGAAGAAGGAGAGAAAGAGATTGATCATGTGTGTGTAAGAGAGAAGTTGGAGGAGAGAAAGTGATTGATCATGTGTGTGTAAGAGAGAAGGAGGAGAGAAAGAGATTGATCATATGTGTGTAAGAGAGAAGATGGAGGAGAGAAAGAGATTGATCATGTGTGTGTAAGAAAGAAGATGGAGGAGAGAAAGAGATTGATCATGTGTGTAAGAGAGAAGATGGAGGAGAGAAAGAGGTTGATCATGTGTGTGTAAGAGAGAAGGAGGAGAGAAAGAGATTGATAATGTGTGTGTAAGAGAGAAGATGGAGGAGAGAATGAGATTGATCATGTGTGTAAGAGAGAAGGAGGAGAGAAAGAGATTGATCATGTGTGTGTAAGAGAGAAGATGGAGGAGAGAAAGAGATTGATCATGTGTGTGTAAGAGAGAAGATGGAGGAGAGAAAGAGATTGATCATGTGTGTGTAAGAGAGAAGAAGGAGGAGAGAAAGAGAATGATCATGTGTGTGTAAGAGAGAAGAAGGAGAGAAAGAGATTGATCATGTGTGTGTAAGAGAGAAGATGGAGGAGAGAAAGTGATTGATCATGTGTGTGTAAGAGAGAAGGAGGAGAGAAAGAGATTGATCATGTGTGTGTAAGAGAGAAGAAGGAGGAGAGAAAGAGATTGATCATGTGTGTGTAAGAGAGAAGGAGGAGAGAAAGAGATTGATCATGTGTGTAAGACAGAAGGAGGAGAGAAAGAGATTGATCATATGTGTGTAAGAGAGAAGATGGAGGAGAGAAAGAGATTGATCATGTGTGTGTAAGAAAGAAGATGGAGGAGAGAAAGAGATTGATCATGTGTGTGTAAGAGAGAAGGAGGAGAGAAAGAGATTGATCATGTGTGTGTAAGAGAGAAGATGGAGGAGAGAAAGAGATTGATCATGTGTGTGTAAGAGAGAAGATGGAGGAGAGAAAGAGATTGATCATGTGTGTGTAAGAGAGAAGAAGGAGGAGAGAAAGAGAATGATCATGTGTGTGTAAGAGAGAAGAAGGAGAGAAAGAGATTGATCATGTGTGTGTAAGAGAGAAGATGGAGGAGAGAAAGTGATTGATCATGTGTGTGTAAGAGAGAAGATGGAGGAGAGAAAGAGATTGATCATGTGTGTGTAAGAGAGAAGAAGGAGGAGAGAAAGAGAATGATCATGTGTGTGTAAGAGAGAAGAAGGAGAGAAAGAGATTGATCATGTGTGTGTAAGAGAGAAGTTGGAGGAGAGAAAGTGATTGATCATGTGTGTGTAAGAGAGAAGGAGGAGAGAAAGAGATTGATCATATGTGTGTAAGAGAGAAGATGGAGGAGAGAAAGAGATTGATCATGTGTGTGTAAGAAAGAAGATGGAGGAGAGAAAGAGATTGATCATGTGTGTGTAAGAGAGAAGATGGAGGAGAGAAAGAGATTGATCATGTGTGTGTAAGAGAGAAGGAGGAGAGAAAGAGATTGATCATGTGTGTGTAAGAGAGAAGATGGAGGAGAGAAAGAGATTGATCATGTGTGTGTAAGAGAGAAGGAGGAGAGAAAGAGATTGATCATGTGTGTGTAAGAGAGAAGATGGAGGAGAGAAAGAGATTGATCATGTGTGTGTAAGAGAGAAGATGGAGGAGAGAAAGAGATTGATCATGTGTGTGTAAGAGAGAAGAAGGAGGAGAGAAAGAGATCATGTGTGTGTAAGAGAGAAGAAGGAGAGAAAGAGATTGATCATGTGTGTGTAAGAGAGAAGATGGAGGAGAGAAAGTGATTGATCATGTGTGTGTAAGAGAGAAGGAGGAGAGAAAGAGATTGATCATGTGTGTGTAAGAGAGAAGGAGGAGAGAAAGAGATTGATCATGTGTGTAAGACAGAAGGAGGAGAGAAAGAGATTGATCATATGTGTGTAAGAGAGAAGTTGGAGGAGAGAAAGAGATTGATCATGTGTGTGTAAGAAAGAAGATGGAGGAGAGAAAGAGATTGATCATGTGTGTGTAAGAGAGAAGGAGGAGAGAAAGAGATTGATCATGTGTGTGTAAGAGAGAAGATGGAGGAGAGAAAGAGATTGATCATGTGTGTGTAAGAGAGAAGATGGAGGAGAGAAAGAGATTGATCATGTGTGTGTAAGAGAGAAGAAGGAGGAGAGAAAGAGAATGATCATGTGTGTGTAAGAGAGAAGAAGGAGAGAAAGAGATTGATCATGTGTGTGTAAGAGAGAAGATGGAGGAGAGAAAGTGATTGATCATGTGTGTGTAAGAGAGAAGGAGGAGAGAAAGAGATTGATCATATGTGTGTAAGAGAGAAGATGGAGGAGAGAAAGAGATTGATCATGTGTGTAAGAAAGAAGATGGAGGAGAGAAAGAGATTGATCATGTGTGTGTAAGAGAGAAGATGGAGGAGAGAAAGAGATTGATCATGTGTGTGTAAGAGAGAAGGAGGAGAGAAAGAGATTGATCATGTGTGTGTAAGAGAGAAGGAGGTGGAGAGAAAGAGATTGATCATGTGTATAAGAGAGAAGGAGGAGGAGAGAAAGAGATGGATCATGTGTGTGTAAGAGAGAAGATGGAGGAGAGAAAGAGATTGATCATGTGTGTGTAAGAGAGAAGATGGAGGAGAGAAAGAGATTGATCATGTGTGTGTAAGAGAGAAGATGGAGGAGAGAAAGAGATTGATCATGTGTGTGTAAGAGAGAAGAAGGAGGAGAGAAAGAGAATGATCATGTGTGTGTAAGAGAGAAGAAGGAGAGAAAGAGATTGATCATGTGTGTGTAAGAGAGAAGATGGAGGAGAGAAAGTGATTGATCATGTGTGTGTAAGAGAGAAGGAGGAGAGAAAGAGATTGATCATGTGTGTGTAAGAGAGAAGAAGGAGGAGAGAAAGAGATTGATCATGTGTGTGTAAGAGAGAAGAAGGAGGAGAGAAAGAGATTGATCATGTGTGTAAGACAGGAGGAGAGAAAGAGATTGATCATATGTGTGTAAGAGAGAAGATGGAGGAGAGAAAGAGATTGACCATGTGTGTGTAAGAAAGAAGATGGAGGAGAGAAAGAGATTGATCATGTGTGTGTAAGAGAGAAGGAGGAGAGAAAGAGATTGATCATGTGTGTGTAAGAGAGAAGATGGAGGAGAGAAAGAGATTGATCATGTGTGTGTAAGAGAGAAGATGGAGGAGAGAAAGAGATTGATCATGTGTGTGTAAGAGAGAAGAAGGAGGAGAGAAAGAGAATGATCATGTGTGTGTAAGAGAGAAGAAGGAGAGAAAGAGATTGATCATGTGTGTAAGAGAGAAGTTGGAGGAGAGAAAGTGATTGATCATGTGTGTGTAAGAGAGAAGTTGGAGGAGAGAAAGTGATTGATCATGTGTGTGTAAGAGAGAAGGAGGAGAGAAAGAGATTGATCATATGTGTGTAAGAGAGAAGATGGAGGAGAGAAAGAGATTGATCATGTGTGTGTAAGAAAGAAGATGGAGGAGAGAAAGAGATTGATCATGTGTGTGTAAGAGAGAAGATGGAGGAGAGAAAGAGATTGATCATGTGTGTGTAAGAGAGAAGGAGGAGAGAAAGAGATTGATCATGTGTGTGTAAGAGAGAAGGAGGAGGAGAGAAAGAGATTGATCATGTGTGTATAAGAGAGGAGGAGGAGAGAAAGAGATTGATCATGTGTGTGTAAGAGAGAAGATGGAGGAGAGAAAGAGATTGATCATGTGTGTGTAAGAGAGAAGATGGAGGAGAGAAAGAGATTGATCATGTGTGTGTAAGAGAGAAGAAGGAGGAGAGAAAGTGATTGATCATGTGTGTGTAAGAGAGAAGGAGGAGGAGAGAAAGAGATTGATCATGTGTGTGTAAGAAAGAAGGAGGAGAGAAAGAGATTGATCATGTGTGTCTAAGAGAGAAGAAGGAGGAGAGAAAGAGATTGATCATGTGTGTGTAAGAGAGAAGATGGAGGAGAGAAAGAGATTGATCATGTGTGTGTAAGAGAGAGGAGAGAAAGAGATTGATCATGTGTGTGTAAGAAAGAAGGAGGAGAGAAAGAGATTGATCATGTGTGTCTAAGAGAGAAGAAGGAGGAGAGAAAGAGATTGATCATGTGTGTGTAACAGAGAAGGAGGAGGAGAGAAAGAGATTGATCATGGGTGTATAAGAGAGAAGGAGGAGGAGAGAAAGAGATTGATCATGTGTGTGTAAGAGATAAGATGGAGGAGAGAAAGAGATTGATCATGTGTGTGTAAGAGAGAAGATGGAGGAGAGAAAGAGATTGATCATGTGTGTGTAAGAGATAAGATGGAGGAGAGAAAGAGATTGATCATGTGTGTGTAAGAGAGAAGATGGAGGAGAGAAAGAGATTGATCATGTGTGTAAGACAGAAGGAGGAGAGAAAGAGATTGATCATATGTGTGTAAGAGAGAAGTTGGAGGAGAGAAAGAGATTGATCATGTGTGTGTAAGAAAGAAGATGGAGGAGAGAAAGAGATTGATCATGTGTGTGTAAGAGAGAAGGAGGAGAGAAAGAGATTGATCATGTGTGTGTAAGAGAGAAGATGGAGGAGAGAAAGAGATTGATCATGTGTGTGTAAGAGAGAAGATGGAGGAGAGAAAGAGATTGATCATGTGTGTGTAAGAGAGAAGAAGGAGGAGAGAAAGAGAATGATCATGTGTGTGTAAGAGAGAAGAAGGAGAGAAAGAGATTGATCATGTGTGTGTAAGAGAGAAGATGGAGGAGAGAAAGTGATTGATCATGTGTGTGTAAGAGAGAAGGAGGAGAGAAAGAGATTGATCATATGTGTGTAAGAGAGAAGATGGAGGAGAGAAAGAGATTGATCATGTGTGTGTAAGAAAGAAGATGGAGGAGAGAAAGAGATTGATCATGTGTGTGTAAGAGAGAAGATGGAGGAGAGAAAGAGATTGATCATGTGTGTGTAAGAGAGAAGGAGGAGAGAAAGAGATTGATCATGTGTGTGTAAGAGAGAAGGAGGAGAGAAAGAGATTGATCATGTGTGTATAAGAGAGAGAAGAGGAGGAGAGAAAGAGATGGATCATGTGTGTGTAAGAGAGAAGATGGAGGAGAGAAAGAGATTGATCATGTGTGTGTAAGAGAGAAGATGGAGGAGAGAAAGAGATTGATCATGTGTGTGTAAGAGAGAAGATGGAGGAGAGAAAGAGATTGATCATGTGTGTGTAAGAGAGAAGAAGGAGGAGAGAAAGAGAATGATCATGTGTGTGTAAGAGAGAAGAAGGAGAGAAAGAGATTGATCATGTGTGTGTAAGAGAGAAGATGGAGGAGAGAAAGTGATTGATCATGTGTGTGTAAGAGAGAAGGAGGAGAGAAAGAGATTGATCATGTGTGTGTAAGAGAGAAGAAGGAGGAGAGAAAGAGATTGATCATGTGTGTGTAAGAGAGAAGAAGGAGGAGAGAAAGAGATTGATCATGTGTGTAAGACAGGAGGAGAGAAAGAGATTGATCATATGTGTGTAAGAGAGAAGATGGAGGAGAGAAAGAGATTGATCATGTGTGTGTAAGAAAGAAGATGGAGGAGAGAAAGAGATTGATCATGTGTGTGTAAGAGAGAAGGAGGAGAGAAAGAGATTGATCATGTGTGTGTAAGAGAGAAGATGGAGGAGAGAAAGAGATTGATCATGTGTGTGTAAGAGAGAAGATGGAGGAGAGAAAGAGATTGATCATGTGTGTGTAAGAGAGAAGAAGGAGGAGAGAAAGAGAATGATCATGTGTGTGTAAGAGAGAAGAAGGAGAGAAAGAGATTGATCATGTGTGTGTAAGAGAGAAGGGAGGAGAGAAAGTGATTGATCATGTGTGTGTAAGAGAGAAGTTGGAGGAGAGAAAGTGATTGATCATGTGTGTGTAAGAGAGAAGGAGGAGAGAAAGAGATTGATCATATGTGTGTAAGAGAGAAGATGGAGGAGAGAAAGAGATTGATCATGTGTGTGTAAGAAAGAAGATGGAGGAGAGAAAGAGATTGATCATGTGTGTGTAAGAGAGAAGATGGAGGAGAGAAAGAGATTGATCATGTGTGTGTAAGAGAGAAGGAGGAGAGAAAGAGATTGATCATGTGTGTGTAAGAGAGAAGGAGGAGGAGAGAAAGAGATTGATCATGTGTGTATAAGAGAGGGAGGAGGAGAGAAAGAGATTGATCATGTGTGTGTAAGAGAGAAGATGGAGGATGAGAAAGAGATTGATCATGTGTGTGTAAGAGAGAAGATGGAGGAGAGAAAGAGATTGATCATGTGTGTGTAAGAGAGAAGGAGGAGAGAAAGTGATTGATCATGTGTGTGTAAGAGAGAAGAAGGAGGAGAGAAAGAGATTGATCATGTGTGTGTAAGAAAGAAGGAGGAGAGAAAGAGATTGATCATGTGTGTCTAAGAGAGAAGAAGGAGGAGAGAAAGAGATTGATCATGTGTGTGTAAGAGAGAAGATGGAGGAGAGAAAGAGATTGATCATGTGTGTGTAAGAGAGGAGGAGAGAAAGAGATTGATCATGTGTGTGTAAGAAAGAAGGAGGAGAGAAAGAGATTGATCATGTGTGTCTAAGAGAGAAGAAGGAGGAGAGAAAGAGATTGATCATGTGTGTGTAACAGAGAAGGAGGAGGAGAAAAGAGATTGATCATGGGTGTATAAGAGAGAAGGAGGAGGAGAGAAAGAGATTGATCATGTGTGTGTAAGAGAAGGAGGAGAGAAAGAGATTGATCATGTGTGTGTAAGAGAGAAGATGGAGGAGAGAAAGAGATTGATCATGTGTGTGTAAGAGAGAAGATGGAGGAGAGAAAGAGATTGATCATGTGTGTGTAAGAGAGAAGAAGGAGGAGAGAAAGAGAATGATCATGTGTGTGTAAGAGAGAAGAAGGAGAGAAAGAGATTGATCATGTGTGTGTAAGAGAGAAGATGGAGGAGAGAAAGTGATTGATCATGTGTGTGTAAGAGAGAAGGAGGAGAGAAAGAGATTGATCATGTGTGTGTAAGAGAGAAGGAGGAGAGAAAGAGATTGATCATGTGTGTAAGACAGAAGGAGGAGAGAAAGAGATTGATCATATGTGTGTAAGAGAGAAGTTGGAGGAGAGAAAGAGATTGATCATGTGTGTGTAAGAAAGAAGATGGAGGAGAGAAAGAGATTGATCATGTGTGTGTAAGAGAGAAGGAGGAGAGAAAGAGATTGATCATGTGTGTGTAAGAGAGAAGATGGAGGAGAGAAAGAGATTGATCATGTGTGTAAGAGAGAAGATGGAGGAGAGAAAGAGATTGATCATGTGTGTGTAAGAGAGAAGAAGGAGGAGAGAAAGAGAATGATCATGTGTGTGTAAGAGAGAAGAAGGAGAGAAAGAGATTGATCATGTGTGTGTAAGAGAGAAGATGGAGGAGAGAAAGTGATTGATCATGTGTGTGTAAGAGAGAAGGAGGAGAGAAAGAGATTGATCATATGTGTGTAAGAGAGAAGATGGAGGAGAGAAAGAGATTGATCATGTGTGTGTAAGAAAGAAGATGGAGGAGAGAAAGAGATTGATCATGTGTGTGTAAGAGAGAAGATGGAGGAGAGAAAGAGATTGATCATGTGTGTGTAAGAGAGAAGGAGGAGAGAAAGAGATTGATCATGTGTGTGTAAGAGAGAAGGAGGTGGAGAGAAAGAGATTGATCATGTGAGTATAAGAGAGAAGGAGGAGGAGAGAAAGAGATGGATCATGTGTGTGTAAGAGAGAAGATGGAGGAGAGAAAGAGATTGATCATGTGTGTGTAAGAGAGAAGATGGAGGAGAGAAAGAGATTGATCATGTGTGTGTAAGAGAGA
Organism: Oncorhynchus nerka; assembly: GCF_034236695.1. NCBI lineage: Eukaryota > Metazoa > Chordata > Actinopteri > Salmoniformes > Salmonidae > Oncorhynchus > Oncorhynchus nerka. The sequence continues at coordinate 21,434,094 of NC_088400.1, forward strand.
AGATGGAGGAGAGAAAGAGATTGATCATGTGTGTGTAAGAGAGAAGAAGGAGGAGAGAAAGAGAATGATCATGTGTGTGTAAGAGAGAAGAAGGAGAGAAAGAGATTGATCATGTGTGTGTAAGAGAGAAGATGGAGGAGAGAAAGTGATTGATCATGTGTGTGTAAGAGAGAAGGAGGAGAGAAAGAGATTGATCATGTGTGTGTAAGAGAGAAGAAGGAGGAGAGAAAGAGATTGATCATGTGTGTGTAAGAGAGAAGAAGGAGGAGAGAAAGAGATTGATCATGTGTGTAAGACAGGAGGAGAGAAAGAGATTGATCATATGTGTGTAAGAGAGAAGATGGAGGAGAGAAAGAGATTGACCATGTGTGTGTAAGAAAGAAGATGGAGGAGAGAAAGAGATTGATCATGTGTGTAAGAGAGAAGGAGGAGAGAAAGAGATTGATCATGTGTGTGTAAGAGAGAAGATGGAGGAGAGAAAGAGATTGATCATGTGTGTGTAAGAGAAGATGGAGGAGAGAAAGAGATTGATCATGTGTGTGTAAGAGAGAAGAAGGAGGAGAGAAAGAGAATGATCATGTGTGTGTAAGAGAGAAGAAGGAGAGAAAGAGATTGATCATGTGTGTGTAAGAGAGAAGTTGGAGGAGAGAAAGTGATTGATCATGTGTGTGTAAGAGAGAAGTTGGAGGAGAGAAAGTGATTGATCATGTGTGTGTAAGAGAGAAGAGGAGAGAAAGAGATTGATCATATGTGTGTAAGAGAGAAGATGGAGGAGAGAAAGAGATTGATCATGTGTGTGTAAGAAAGAAGATGGAGGAGAGAAAGAGATTGATCATGTGTGTGTAAGAGAGAAGATGGAGGAGAGAAAGTGATTGATCATGTGTGTAAGAAAGAAGGAGGAGAGAAAGAGATTGATCATGTGTGTGTAAGAGAGAAGGAGGAGGAGAGAAAGAGATTGATCATGTGTGTATAAGAGAGGAGGAGGAGAGAAAGAGATTGATCATGTGTGTGTAAGAGAGAAGATGGAGGAGAGAAAGAGATTGATCATGTGTGTGTAAGAGAGAAGATGGAGGAGAGAAAGAGATTGATCATGTGTGTGTAAGAGAGAAGAAGGAGGAGAGAAAGTGATTGATCATGTGTGTGTAAGAGAGAAGGAGGAGGAGAGAAAGAGATTGATCATGTGTGTGTAAGAAAGAAGGAGGAGAGAAAGAGATTGATCATGTGTGTCTAAGAGAGAAGAAGGAGGAGAGAAAGAGATTGATCATGTGTGTGTAAGAGAGAAGATGGAGGAGAGAAAGAGATTGATCATGTGTGTGTAAGAGAGGAGGAGAGAAAGAGATTGATCATGTGTGTGTAAGAAAGAAGGAGGAGAGAAAGAGATTGATCATGTGTGTCTAAGAGAGAAGAAGGAGGAGAGAAAGAGATTGATCATGTGTGTGTAACAGAGAAGGAGGAGGAGAGAAAGAGATTGATCATGGGTGTATAAGAGAGAAGGAGGAGGAGAGAAAGAGATTGATCATGTGTGTGTAAGAGATAAGATGGAGGAGAGAAAGAGATTGATCATGTGTGTGTAAGAGAGAAGATGGAGGAGAGAAAGAGATTGATCATGTGTGTGTAAGAGATAAGATGGAGGAGAGAAAGAGATTGATCATGTGTGTGTAAGAGAGAAGATGGAGGAGAGAAAGAGATTGATCATGTGTGTGACAGAAGGAGGAGAGAAAGAGATTGATCATATGTGTGTAAGAGAGAAGAAGGAGGAGAGAAAGAGATTGATCATGTGTGTGTAAGAAAGAAGATGGAGGAGAGAAAGAGATTGATCATGTGTGTGTAAGAGAGAAGGAGGAGAGAAAGAGATTGATCATGTGTGTGTAAGAGAGAAGATGGAGGAGAGAAAGAGATTGATCATGTGTGTGTAAGAGAGAAGATGGAGGAGAGAAAGAGATTGATCATGTGTGTGTAAGAGAGAAGAAGGAGGAGAGAAAGAGAATGATCATGTGTGTGTAAGAGAGAAGAAGGAGAGAAAGAGATTGATCATGTGTGTGTAAGAGAGAAGATGGAGGAGAGAAAGAGATTGATCATGTGTGTGTAAGAGAGAAGGAGGAGAGAAAGAGATTGATCATGTGTGTAAGAGAGAAGATGGAGGAGAGAAAGAAGATGAGAAAGAAGATGAAAGAAAGATATTGATCATGTGTGTGTAAGAGAGAAGATGGAGGAGAGAAAGAGATTGATCATGTGTGTGTAAGAGAAGGAGAGATTGATCATGGAGGTAGAGAAGGAAGAGAAAGAGATTGATCATGTGTGTAAGAGAGAAGGAGGAGAGAAAGAGATTGATCATGTGTGTAAGAAGAGAGAAGATGGAGGAGGAGGAGAAAAGAGATTGATCATGTGTGTGTAAGAGAGAAGATGGAGGAGAGAAAGAGATTGATCATGTGTGTGTAAGAGAGAAGAAGGAGGAGAGAAAGAGATTGATCATGTGTGTGTAAGAGAGAAGAAGGAGAGAAAGAGATTGATCATGTGTGTGTAAGAGAGAAGATGGAGGAGAGAAAGTGATTGATCATGTGTGTGTAAGAGAGAAGGAGGAGAGAAAGAGATTGATCATGTGTGTGTAAGAGAGAAGAAGGAGGAGAGAAAGAGATTGATCATGTGTGTGTAAGAGAGAAGAAGGAGGAGAGAAAGAGATTGATCATGTGTGTAAGACAGGAGGAGAGAAAGAGATTGATCATATGTGTGTAAGAGAGAAGATGGAGGAGAGAAAGAGATTGACCATGTGTGTGTAAGAAAGAAGATGGAGGAGAGAAAGAGATTGATCATGTGTGTGTAAGAGAGAAGGAGGAGAGAAAGAGATTGATCATGTGTGTGTAAGAGAGAAGATGGAGGAGAGAAAGAGATTGATCATGTGTGTGTAAGAGAGAAGATGGAGGAGAGAAAGAGATTGATCATGTGTGTAAGAGAGAAGAAGGAGGAGAGAAAGAGAATGATCATGTGTGTGTAAGAGAGAAGAAGGAGAGAAAGAGATTGATCATGTGTGTGTAAGAGAGAAGTTGGAGGAGAGAAAGTGATTGATCATGTGTGTGTAAGAGAGAAGTTGGAGGAGAGAAAGTGATTGATCATGTGTGTGTAAGAGAGAAGGAGGAGAGAAAGAGATTGATCATATGTGTGTAAGAGAGAAGATGGAGGAGAGAAAGAGATTGATCATGTGTGTGTAAGAAAGAAGATGGAGGAGAGAAAGAGATTGATCATGTGTGTGTAAGAGAGAAGATGGAGGAGAGAAAGAGATTGATCATGTGTGTGTAAGAGAGAAGGAGGAGAGAAAGAGATTGATCATGTGTGTAAGAGAGAAGGAGGAGGAGAGAAAGAGATTGATCATGTGTGTATAAGAGAGAGGAGGAGAGAAAGAGATTGATCATGTGTGTGTAAGAGAGAAGATGGAGGAGAGAAAGAGATTGATCATGTGTGTGTAAGAGAGAAGATGGAGGAGAGAAAGAGATTGATCATGTGTGTGTAAGAGAGAAGAAGGAGGAGAGAAAGTGATTGATCATGTGTGTGTAAGAGAGAAGGAGGAGGAGAGAAAGAGATTGATCATGTGTGTGTAAGAAAGAAGGAGGAGAGAAAGAGATTGATCATGTGTGTCTAAGAGAGAAGAAGGAGGAGAGAAAGAGATTGATCATGTGTGTGTAAGAGAGAAGATGGAGGAGAGAAAGAGATTGATCATGTGTGTGTAAGAGAGGAGGAGAGAAAGAGATTGATCATGTGTGTGTAAGAAAGAAGGAGGAGAGAAAGAGATTGATCATGTGTGTCTAAGAGAGAAGAAGGAGGAGAGAAAGAGATTGATCATGTGTGTGTAACAGAGAAGGAGGAGGAGAGAAAGAGATTGATCATGGGTGTATAAGAGAGAAGGAGGAGGAGAGAAAGAGATTGATCATGTGTGTGTAAGAGATAAGATGGAGGAGAGAAAGAGATTGATCATGTGTGTGTAAGAGAGAAGATGGAGGAGAGAAAGAGATTGATCATGTGTGTGTAAGAGATAAGATGGAGGAGAGAAAGAGATTGATCATGTGTGTGTAAGAGAGAAGATGGAGGAGAGAAAGAGATTGATCATGTGTGTGTAAGAGAGAAGAAGGAGGAGAGAAAGTGATTGATCATGTGTGTGTAAGAGAGAAGAAGGAGGAGAGAAAGAGATTGATCATGTGTGTGTAAGAGAGAAGGAGGAGAGAAAGAGATTGATCATGTGTGTAAGAAAGAAGGAGGAGAGAAAGAGATTGATCATGTGTGTGTAAGAGAGAAGGAGGATGAGAGAAAGAGATTGATCATGTGTGTAAGAAAGAAGGAGGAGAGAAAGAGATTGATCATGTGTGTATAAGAGAGAAGGAGGATGAGAGAAAGAGATTGATCATGTGTGTGTAAGAGAGAAGATGGAGGAGAGAAAGAGATTGATCATGTGTGTGTAAGAGAGAAGAAAGAGGAGAGAAAGTGATTGATCATGTGTGTGTAAGAGAGAAGAAGGAGGAGAGAAAGAGATTGATCATGTGTGTGTAAGAGAGAAGGAGGAGAGAAAGAGATTGATCATGTGTGTAAGACAGAAGGAGGAGAGAAAGAGATTGATCATATGTGTGTAAGAGAGAAGATGGAGGAGAGAAAGAGATTGATCATGTGTGTGTAAGAAAGAAGATGGAGGAGAGAAAGAGATTGATCATGTGTGTGTAAGAGAGAAGGAGGAGAGAAAGAGATTGATCATGTGTGTGTAAGAGAGAAGATGGAGGAGAGAAAGAGATTGATCATGTGTGTGTAAGAGAGAAGATGGAGGAGAGAAAGAGATTGATCATGTGTGTGTAAGAGAGAAGAAGGAGGAGAGAAAGAGAATGATCATGTGTGTGTAAGAGAGAAGAAGGAGAGAAAGAGATTGATCATGTGTGTGTAAGAGAGAAGATGGAGGAGAGAAAGTGATTGATCATGTGTGTGTAAGAGAGAAGGAGGAGAGAAAGAGATTGATCATGTGTGTGTAAGAGAGAAGAAGGAGGAGAGAAAGAGATTGATCATGTGTGTGTAAGAGAGAAGGAGGAGAGAAAGAGATTGATCATGTGTGTAAGACAGAAGGAGGAGAGAAAGAGATTGATCATATGTGTGTAAGAGAGAAGATGGAGGAGAGAAAGAGATTGATCATGTGTGTGTAAGAAAGAAGATGGAGGAGAGAAAGAGATTGATCATGTGTGTGTAAGAGAGAAGGAGGAGAGAAAGAGATTGATCATGTGTGTGTAAGAGATAAGATGGAGGAGAGAAAGAGATTGATCATGTGTGTGTAAGAGAGAAGATGGAGGAGAGAAAGTGATTGATCATGTGTGTGTAAGAGAGAAGGAGGAGAGAAAGAGATTGATCATGTGTGTGTAAGAGAGAAGAAGGAGGAGAGAAAGAGATTGATCATGTGTGTGTAAGAGAGAAGGAGGAGAGAAAGAGATTGATCATGTGTGTAAGACAGAAGGAGGAGAGAAAGAGATTGATCATATGTGTGTAAGAGAGAAGATGGAGGAGAGAAAGAGATTGATCATGTGTGTGTAAGAAAGAAGATGGAGGAGAGAAAGAGATTGATCATGTGTGTGTAAGAGAGAAGGAGGAGAGAAAGAGATTGATCATGTGTGTGTAAGAGAGAAGATGGAGGAGAGAAAGAGATTGATCATGTGTGTGTAAGAGAGAAGATGGAGGAGAGAAAGAGATTGATCATGTGTGTGTAAGAGAGAAGAAGGAGGAGAGAAAGAGAATGATCATGTGTGTGTAAGAGAGAAGAAGGAGAGAAAGAGATTGATCATGTGTGTGTAAGAGAGAAGATGGAGGAGAGAAAGTGATTGATCATGTGTGTGTAAGAGAGAAGGAGGAGAGAAAGAGATTGATCATATGTGTGTAAGAGAGAAGATGGAGGAGAGAAAGAGATTGATCATGTGTGTGTAAGAAAGAAGATGGAGGAGAGAAAGAGATTGATCATGTGTGTGTAAGAGAGAAGATGGAGGAGAGAAAGAGATTGATCATGTGTGTGTAAGAGAGAAGGAGGAGAGAAAGAGATTGATCATGTGTGTGTAAGAGAGAAGGAGGAGAGAAAGAGATTGATCATGTGTGTATAAGAGAGAAGGAGGAGGAGAGAAAGAGATTGATCATGTGTGTGTAAGAGAGAAGATGGAGGAGAGAAAGAGATTGATCATGTGTGTGTAAGAGAGAAGATGGAGGAGAGAAAGAGATTGATCATGTGTGTGTAAGAGAGAAGATGGAGGAGAGAAAGAGATTGATCATGTGTGTGTAAGAGAGAAGAAGGAGGAGAGAAAGAGAATGATCATGTGTGTGTAAGAGAGAAGAAGGAGAGAAAGAGATTGATCATGTGTGTGTAAGAGAGAAGATGGAGGAGAGAAAGTGATTGATCATGTGTGTGTAAGAGAGAAGGAGGAGAGAAAGAGATTGATCATGTGTGTGTAAGAGAGAAGGAGGAGGAGAGAAAGAGATTGATCATGTGTGTGTAAGAAAGAAGATGGAGGAGAGAAAGAGATTGATCATGTGTGTTAGAGAGAAGATGGAGGAGAGAAAGAGATTGATCATGTGTGTGTAAGAGAGAAGATGGAGGAGAGAAAGAGATTGATCATGTGTGTGAGAGAGAAGGAGGAGAGAAAGAGAATGATCATGTGTGTGTAAGAGAGAAGAAGATTGATCATGTGTGTGTAAGAGAGAAGATGGAGGAGAGAAAGTGATTGATCATGTGTGTGTAAGAGAGAAGGAGGAGAGAAAGAGATTGATCATATGTGTGTAAGAGAGAAGATGGAGGAGAGAAAGAGATTGATCATGTGTGTGTAAGAAAGAAGATGGAGGAGAGAAAGAGATTGATCATGTGTGTGTAAGAGAGAAGATGGAGGAGAGAAGAGATTGATCATGTGTGTGTAAGAGAGAAGGAGGAGAGAAAGAGATTGATCATGTGTGTGTAAGAGAGAAGATGGAGGAGAGAAAGAGATTGATCATGTGTGTGTAAGAGAGAAGGAGGAGAGAAAGAGATTGATCATGTGTGTGTAAGAGAGAAGATGGAGGAGAGAAAGAGATTGATCATGTGTGTGTAGAGAGAAGATGGAGGAGAGAAAGAGATTGATCATGTGTGTGTAAGAGAGAAGAAGGAGGAGAGAAAGAAATGATCATGATTGAGAGAAGAAGGAGAGAAAGAGATTGATGTGTGTGTAAGAGAGAAGATGGAGGAGAGAAAGAGATTGATCATGTGTGTGTAAGAGAGAAGGAGGAGAGAAAGAGATTGATCATGTGTGTGTAAGAGAGAAGAAGGAGGAGAGAAAGAGATTGATCATGTGTGTGTAAGAGAGGAGGAGAGAAAGAGATTGATCATGTGTGTAAGACAGAAGGAGGAGAGAAAGAGATTGATCATATGTGTGTAAGAGAGAAGATGGAGGAGAGAAAGAGATTGATCATGTGTGTGTAAGAAAGAAGATGGAGGAGAGAAAGAGATTGATCATGTGTGTGTAAGAGAGAAGGAGGAGAGAAAGAGATTGATCATGTGTGTAAGAGAGAAGATGGAGGAGAGAAAGAGATTGATCATGTGTGTGTAAGAGAGAAGATGGAGGAGAGAAAGAGATTGATCATGTGTGTGTAAGAGAGAAGAAGGAGGAGAGAAAGAGAATGATCATGTGTGTGTAAGAGAGAAGAAGGAGAGAAAGAAGATCATGTGTGTGTAGAGAGAAGATGAAAGAGATTGATCATGTGTGTGTAAGAGAAGATGGAGGAGAGAAAGAGATTGATCATATGTGTGTAAGAGAGAAGATGGAGGAGAGAAAGAGATTGATCATGTGTGTGTAAGAAAGAAGATGGAGGAGAGAAAGAGATTGATCATGTGTGTGTAAGAGAGAAGATGGAGGAGAGAAAGAGATTGATCATGTGTGTGTAAGAGAGAAGGAGGAGAGAAAGAGATTGATCATGTGTGTGTAAGAGAGAAGATGGAGGAGAGAAAGAGATTGATCATGTGTGTGTAAGAGAGAAGGAGGAGAGAAAGAGATTGATCATGTGTGTGTAAGAGAGAAGATGGAGGAGAGAAAGAGATTGATCATGTGTGTGTAAGAGAGAAGGAGGAGAGAAAGAGATTGATCATGTGTGTGTAAGAGAGAAGATGGAGGAGAGAAAGAGATTGATCATGTGTGTGTAAGAGAGAAGATGGAGGAGAGAAAGAGATTGATCATGTGTGTGTAAGAGAGAAGAAGGAGGAGAGAAAGAGATTGATCATGTGTGTGTAAGAGAGAAGATGGAGGAGAGAAAGTGATTGATCATGTGTGTGTAAGAGAGAAGGAGGAGAGAAAGAGATTGATCATATGTGTGTAAGAGAGAAGATGGAGGAGAGAAAGAGATTGATCATGTGTGTGTAAGAAAGAAGATGGAGGAGAGAAAGAGATTGATCATGTGTGTAAGAGAGAGAAAGAGATTGATCATGTGTGTGTAAGAGAGAGGAAAGAAAGATTGATCATGTGTGTGTAAGAGAGAAGATGGAGGAGAGAAAGAGATTGATCATGTGTGTGTAAGAGAGAAGATGGAGGAGAGAAAGAGATTGATCATGTGTGTGTAAGAGAGAAGATGGAGGAGAGAAAGAGATTGATCATGTGTGTGTAAGAGAGAAGAAGGAGGAGAGAAAGAGATTGATCATGTGTGTGTAAGAGAGAAGAAGGAGAGAAAGAGATTGATCATGTGTGTGTAAGAGAGAAGATGGAGGAGAGAAAGTGATTGATCATGTGTGTGTAAGAGAGAAGGAGGAGAGAAAGAGATTGATCATGTGTGTAAGAGAGAAGAAGGAGGAGAGAAAGAGATTGATCATGTGTGTGTAAGAGAGAAGGAGGAGAGAAAGAGATTGATCATGTGTGTAAGACAGAAGGAGGAGAGAAAGAGATTGATCATATGTGTGTAAGAGAGAAGATGGAGGAGAGAAAGAGATTGATCATGTGTGTGTAAGAAAGAAGATGGAGGAGAGAAAGAGATTGATCATGTGTGTGTAAGAGAGAAAGGAGAGAAAGAGATTGATCATGTGTGTGTAAGAGAGAAGATGGAGGAGAGAAAGAGATTGATCATGTGTGTGTAAGAGAGAAGATGGAGGAGAGAAAAGAGATTGATCATGTGTGTGTAAGAGAGAAGAAGGAGGAGAGAAAGAGAATGATCATGTGTGTGTAAGAGAGAAGAAGGAGAGAAAGAGATTGATCATGTGTGTGTAAGAGAGAAGATGGAGGAGAGAAAGTGATTGATCATGTGTGTGTAAGAAAGAAGATGGAGGAGAGAAAGAGATTGATCATGTGTGTGTGTAAGAGAGAAGGAGGAGAGAAAGAGATTGATCATGTGTGTGTAAGAGAGAAGAAGGAGGAGAGAAAGAGATTGATCATGTGTGTGTAAGAGAGAAGGAGGAGAGAAAGAGATTGATCATGTGTGTAAGACAGAAGGAGGAGAGAAAGAGATTGATCATATGTGTGTAAGAGAGAAGATGGAGGAGAGAAAGAGATTGATCATGTGTGTGTAAGAAAGAAGATGGAGGAGAGAAAGAGATTGATCATGTGTGTGTAAGAGAGAAGGAGGAGAGAAAGAGATTGATCATGTGTGTGTAAGAGATAAGATGGAGAAAAGAGATTGATCATGTGTGTGTAAGAGAGAAGATGGAGGAGAGAAAGAGATTGATCATGTGTGTGTAAGAGAGAAGAAGGAGGAGAGAAAGAGAATGATCATGTGTGTGTAAGAGAGAAGATGGAGGAGAGAAAGTGATTGATCATGTGTGTGTAAGAAAGAAGATGGAGGAGAGAAAGAGATTGATCATGTGTGTGTAAGAGATAAGATGGAGGAGAGAAAGAGATTGATCATGTGTGTGTAAGAGAGAAGATGGAGGAGAGAAAGAGATTGATCATGTGTGTGTAAGAGAGAAGAAGGAGGAGAGAAAGAGAATGATCATGTGTGTGTAAGAGAGAAGAAGGAGAGAAAGAGATTGATCATGTGTGTGTAAGAGAGAAGATGGAGGAGAGAAAGAGATTGATCATGTGTGTGTAAGAGAGAAGGAGGAGAGAAAGAGATTGATCATATGTGTGTAAGAGAGAAGATGGAGGAGAGAAAGAGATTGATCATGTGTGTGTAAGAAAGAAGATGGAGGAGAGAAAGAGATTGATCATGTGTGTGTAAGAGAGAAGATGGAGGAGAGAAAGAGATTGATCATGTGTGTAAGAGAGAAGAGAGAAAGAGATTGATCATGTGTGTAAGAGAGAAGGAGGAGGAGAGAAAGAGATTGATCATGTGTGTATAAGAGAGAAGGAGGAGGAGAGAAAGAGATTGATCATGTGTGTGTAAGAGAGAAGGAGGAGAGAAAGAGATTGATCATGTGTGTGTAAGAGAGAAGGAGGAGGAGAGAAAGAGATTGATCATGTGTGTATAAGAGAGAAGGAGGAGGAGAGAAAGAGATTGATCATGTGTGTGTAAGAGAGAAGATGGAGGAGAGAAAGAGATTGATCATGTGTGTGTAAGAGAGAAGAAGGAGGAGAGAAAGTGATTGATCATGTGTGTGTAAGAGAGAAGGAGGAGGAGAGAAAGAGATTGATCATGTGTGTGTAAGAAAGAAGGAGGAGAGAAAGAGATTGATCATGTGTGTCTAAGAGAGAAGAAGGAGGAGAGAAAGAGATTGATCATGTGTGTGTAAGAGAGAAGATGGAGGAGAGAAAGAGATTGATCATGTGTGTGTAAGAGAGGAGGAGAGAAAGAGATTGATCATGTGTGTGTAAGAAAGAAGGAGGAGAGAAAGAGATTGATCATGTGTGTCTAAGAGAGAAGAAGGAGGAGAGAAAGAGATTGATCATGTGTGTGTAACAGAGAAGGAGGAGGAGAGAAAGAGATTGATCATGGGTGTATAAGAGAGAAGGAGGAGGAGAGAAAGAGATTGATCATGTGTGTGTAAGAGATAAGATGGAGGAGAGAAAGAGATTGATCATGTGTGTGTAAGAGAGAAGATGGAGGAGAGAAAGAGATTGATCATGTGTGTGTAAGAGATAAGATGGAGGAGAGAAAGAGATTGATCATGTGTGTGTAAGAGAGAAGATGGAGGAGAGAAAGAGATTGATCATGTGTGTGTAAGAGAGAAGGAGGAGAGAAAGTGATTGATCATGTGTGTGTAAGAGAGAAGAAGGAGGAGAGAAAGAGATTGATCATGTGTGTGTAAGAGAGAAGGAGGAGAGAAAGAGATTGATCATGTGTGTAAGAAAGAAGGAGGAGAGAAAGAGATTGATCATGTGTGTGTAAGAGAGAAGGAGGATGAGAGAAAGAGATTGATCATGTGTGTAAGAAAGAAGGAGGAGAGAAAGAGATTGATCATGTGTGTATAAGAGAGAAGGAGGATGAGAGAAAGAGATTGATCATGTGTGTGTAAGAGAGAAGATGGAGGAGAGAAAGAGATTGATCATGTGTGTGTAAGAGAGAAGAAAGAGGAGAGAAAGTGATTGATCATGTGTGTAAGAGAGAAGAAGGAGGAGAGAAAGAGATTGATCATGTGTGTGTAAGAGAAGGAGAGAGAAAGAGATTGATCATGTGTGTAAGACAGAAGGAGGAGAGAAAGAGATTGATCATATGTGTGTAAGAGAGAAGATGGAGGAGAGAAAGAGATTGATCAGAAGAAAGAAGAAGGAGGAGAAAAGAGATTGATCATGTGTGTGTAAGAGAGAAGGGAGGAGAGAAAGAGATTGATCATGTGTGTAAGACAGAAGGAGGAGAGAAAGAGATTGATCATATGTGTGTAAGAGAGAAGATGGAGGAGAGAAAGAGATTGATCATGTGTGTGTAAGAGAGAAGATGGAGGAGAGAAAGAGATTGATCATGTGTGTGTAAGAGAGAAGATGGAGGAGAGAAAGAGATTGATCATGTGTGTAAGAGAGAAGAAGGAGGAGAGAAAGAGAATGATCATGTGTGTGTAAGAGAGAAGAAGGAGAGAAAGAGATTGATCATGTGTGTGTAAGAGAGAAGATGGAGGAGAGAAAGTGATTGATCATGTGTGTGTAAGAGAGAAGGAGGAGAGAAAGAGATTGATCATATGTGTGTAAGAGAGAAGATGGAGGAGAGAAAGAGATTGATCATGTGTGTGTAAGAAAGAAGATGGAGGAGAGAAAGAGATTGATCATGTGTGAGAGAAGATGGAGGAGAGAAAGTGATTGATCATGTGTGTAAGAAAGAAGGAGGAGAGAAAGAGATTGATCATGTGTGTGTAAGAGAGAAGGAGGAGGAGAGAAAGAGATTGATCATGTGTGTAAGAGAGAAGGAGGAGGAGAGAAAGAGATTGATCATGTGTGTGTAAGAGAGAAGATGGAGGAGAGAAAGAGATTGATCATATGTGTGTAAGAGAGAAGATGGAGGAGAGAAAGAGATTGATCATGTGTGTGTAAGAAAGAAGATGGAGGAGAGAAAGAGATTGATCATATGTGTGTAAGAGAGAAGATGGAGGAGAGAAAGAGATTGATCATGTGTGTGTAAGAGAGAAGAAGGAGGAGAGAAAGAGATTGATCATGTGTGTATAAGAGAGAAGGAGGAGGAGAGAAAGAGATTGATCATGTGTGTATAAGAGAGAAGGAGGAGGAGAGAAAGAGATTGATCATGTGTGTGTAAGAGAGAAGGAGGAGAGAAAGAGATTGATCATGTGTGTGTAAGAGAGAAGGAGGAGGAGAGAAAGAGATTGATCATGTGTGTAGAGAGAAGAGAGGAGAGAAAGAGATTGATCATGTGTGTGTAAGAGAGAAGATGGAGGAGAGAAAGAGATTGATCATGTGTGTGTAAGAGAGAAGATGGAGGAGAGAAAGAGATTGATCATGTGTGTGTAAGAGAGAAGAAGGAGGAGAGAAAGAGATTGATCATGTGTGTGTAAGAGAGAAGGAGGAGGAGAGAAAGAGATTGATCATGTGTGTGTAAGAAAGAAGGAGGAGAGAAAGAGAAAGAAGAAGAAGAGGAGAGAAAGAGATTGATCATGTGTGTGTAAGAGAGAAGATGGAGGAGAGAAAGAGATTGATCATGTGTGTGTAAGAGAGAAGATGGAGGAGAGAAAGAGATTGATCATGTGTGTGTAAGAGAGAAGAAGGAGGAGAGAAAGAGAATGATCATGTGTGTGTAAGAGAGAAGAAGGAGAGAAAAGAGATTGATCATGTGTGTGTAAGAGAGAAGATGGAGGAGAGAAAGTGATTGATCATGTGTGTGTAAGAGAGAAGGAGGAGAGAAAGAGATTGATCATGTGTGTGTAAGAGAGAAGAAGGAGGAGAGAAAGAGATTGATCATGTGTGTGTAAGAGAGAAGGAGGAGAGAAAGAGATTGATCATGTGTGTAAGACAGAAGGAGGAGAGAAAGAGATTGATCATATGTGTGTAAGAGAGAAGATGGAGGAGAGAAAGAGATTGATCATGTGTGTGTAAGAAAGAAGATGGAGGAGAGAAAGAGATTGATCATGTGTGTGTAAGAGAGAAGGAGGAGAGAAAGAGATTGATCATGTGTGTGTAAGAGAGAAGATGGAGGAGAGAAAGAGATTGATCATGTGTGTGTAAGAGAGAAGATGGAGGAGAGAAAGAGATTGATCATGTGTGTGTAAGAGAGAAGAAGGAGGAGAGAAAGAGAATGATCATGTGTGTGTAAGAGAGAAGAAGGAGAGAAAGAGATTGATCATGTGTGTGTAAGAGAGAAGATGGAGGAGAGAAAGAGATTGATCATGTGTGTGTAAGAGAGAAGATGGAGGAGAGAAAGAGATTGATCATGTGTGTGTAAGAGAGAAGAAGGAGGAGAGAAAGTGATTGATCATGTGTGTGTAAGAGAGAAGAAGGAGGAGAGAAAGAGATTGATCATGTGTGTAAGACAGAAGGAGGAGAGAAAGAGATTGATCATATGTGTGTAAGAGAGAAGATGGAGGAGAGAAAGAGATTGATCATGTGTGTGTAAGAGAGAAGATGGAGGAGAGAAAGAGATTGATCATGTGTGTGTAAGAGAGAAGAAGGAGGAGAGAAAGAGATTGATCATGTGTGTGTAAGAGAGAAGGAGGAGGAGAGAAAGAGATTGATCATGTGTGTGTAAGAAAGAAGGAGGAGAGAAAGAGATTGATCATGTGTGTCTAAGAGAGAAGAAGGAGGAGAGAAAGAGATTGATCATGTGTGTGTAAGAGAGAAGATGGAGGAGAGAAAGAGATTGATCATGTGTGTGTAAGAGAGGAGGAGAGAAAGAGATTGATCATGTGTGTGTAAGAAAGAAGGAGGAGAGAAAGAGATTGATCATGTGTGTCTAAGAGAGAAGAAGGAGGAGAGAAAGAGATTGATCATGTGTGTGTAACAGAGAAGGAGGAGGAGAGAAAGAGATTGATCATGGGTGTATAAGAGAGAAGAGGAGGAGAGAAAGAGATTGATCATGTGTGTGTAAGAGATAAGATGGAGGAGAGAAAGAGATTGATCATGTGTGTGTAAGAGAGAAGATGGAGGAGAGAAAGAGATTGATCATGTGTGTGTAAGAGATAAGATGGAGGAGAGAAAGAGATTGATCATGTGTGTGTAAGAGAGAAGATGGAGGAGAGAAAGAGATTGATCATGTGTGTGTAAGAGAGAAGAAGGAGGAGAGAAAGTGATTGATCATGTGTGTGTAAGAGAGAAGAAGGAGGAGAGAAAGAGATTGATCATGTGTGTGTAAGAGAGAAGGAGGAGAGAAAGAGATTGATCATGTGTGTAAGAAAGAAGGAGGAGAGAAAGAGATTGATCATGTGTGTGTAAGAGAGAAGGAGGATGAGAGAAAGAGATTGATCATGTGTGTAAGAAAGAAGGAGGAGAGAAAGAGATTGATCATGTGTGTATAAGAGAGAAGGAGGATGAGAGAAAGAGATTGATCATGTGTGTGTAAGAGAGAAGATGGAGGAGAGAAAGAGATTGATCATGTGTGTGTAAGAGAGAAGAAAGAGGAGAGAAAGTGATTGATCATGTGTGTGTAAGAGAGAAGAAGGAGGAGAGAAAGAGATTGATCATGTGTGTGTAAGAGAGAAGGAGGAGAGAAAGAGATTGATCATGTGTGTAAGACAGAAGGAGGAGAGAAAGAGATTGATCATATGTGTGTAAGAGAGAAGATGGAGGAGAGAAAGAGATTGATCATGTGTGTGTAAGAAAGAAGATGGAGGAGAGAAAGAGATTGATCATGTGTGTGTAAGAGAGAAGGAGGAGAGAAAGAGATTGATCATGTGTGTGTAAGAGAGAAGATGGAGGAGAGAAAGAGATTGATCATGTGTGTGTAAGAGAGAAGATGGAGGAGAGAAAGAGATTGATCATGTGTGTGTAAGAGAGAAGAAGGAGGAGAGAAAGAGAATGATCATGTGTGTGTAAGAGAGAAGAAGGAGAGAAAGAGATTGATCATGTGTGTGTAAGAGAGAAGATGGAGGAGAGAAAGTGATTGATCATGTGTGTGTAAGAGAGAAGGAGGAGAGAAAGAGATTGATCATGTGTGTGTAAGAGAGAAGAAGGAGGAGAGAAAGAGATTGATCATGTGTGTGTAAGAGAGAAGGAGGAGAGAAAGAGATTGATCATGTGTGTAAGACAGAAGGAGGAGAGAAAGAGATTGATCATATGTGTGTAAGAGAGAAGATGGAGGAGAGAAAGAGATTGATCATGTGTGTGTAAGAAAGAAGATGGAGGAGAGAAAGAGATTGATCATGTGTGTGTAAGAGAGAAGGAGGAGAGAAAGAGATTGATCATGTGTGTGTAAGAGATAAGATGGAGGAGAGAAAGAGATTGATCATGTGTGTGTAAGAGAGAAGATGGAGGAGAGAAAGAGATTGATCATGTGTGTGTAAGAGAGAAGAAGGAGGAGAGAAAGAGAATGATCATGTGTGTGTAAGAGAGAAGAAGGAGAGAAAGAGATTGATCATGTGTGTGTAAGAGAGAAGATGGAGGAGAGAAAGACATTGATCATGTGTGTGTAAGAGAGAAGATGGAGGAGAGAAAGAGATTGATCATGTGTGTGTAAGAGAGAAGATGGAGGAGAAAAGATTGATCATGTGTGTGTAAGAGAGAAGAAGGAGGAGAGAAAGAGATTGATCATGTGTGTAAGACAGAAGGAGGAGAGAAAGAGATTGATCATATGTGTGTAAGAGAGAAGATGGAGGAGAGAAAGAGATTGATCATGTGTGTGTAAGAGAGAAGATGGAGGAGAGAAAGAGATTGATCATGTGTGTGTAAGAGAGAAGAAGGAGGAGAGAAAGTGATTGATCATGTGTGTGTAAGAGAGAAGAAGGAGGAGAGAAAGAGATTGATCATGTGTGTGTAAGAAAGAAGGAGGAGAGAAAGAGATTGATCATGTGTGTGTAAGAGAGAAGAAGGAGGAGAGAAAGAGATTGATCATGTGTGTGTAAGAGAGAAGATGGAGGAGAGAAAGAGATTGATCATGTGTGTGTAAGAGAGAAGGAGGAGAGAAAGAGATTGATCATGTGTGTGTAAGAGAGAAGAAGGAGGAGAGAAAGAGATTGATCATGTGTGTGTAAGAGAGAAGGAGGAGGAGAGAAAGAGATTGATCATGTGTGTGTAAGAGAGAAGGAGGAGGAGAGAAAGAGATTGATCATGTGTGTGTAAGAGAGAAGATGGAGGAGAGAAAGAGATTGATCATGTGTGTGTAAGAAAGAAGGAGGAGAGAAAGAGATTGATCATGTGTGTCTAAGAGAGAAGAAGGAGGAGAGAAAGAGATTGATCATGTGTGTGTAAGAGAGAAGATGGAGGAGAGAAAGAGATTGATCATGTGTGTGTAAGAGAGGAGGAGAGAAAGAGATTGATCATGTGTGTGTAAGAAAGAAGGAGGAGAGAAAGAGATTGATCATGTGTGTGTAAGAGAGAAGAAGGAGGAGAGAAAGAGATTGATCATGTGTGTGTAAGAGAGGAGGAGGAGAGAAAGAGATGGATCATGTGTGTGTAAGAGAGAAGGAGGAGGAGAGAAAGAGATTGAATGTGTGTAGAGATTGATCATGTGTGTGTAAGAGAGAAGATGGAGGAGAGAAAGAGATTGATCATGTGTGTGTAAGAGAGAAGGAGGAGGAGAGAAAGAGATTGATCATGTGTGTGTAAGAGAGAAGAAGGAGGAGAGAAAGAGATTGATCATGTGTGTGTAAGAAAGAAGGAGGAGAGAAAGAGATTGATCATGTGTGTCTAAGAGAGAAGAAGGAGGAGAGAAAGAGATTGATCATGTGTGTGTAAGAGAGAAGATGGAGGAGAGAAAGAGATTGATCATGTGTGAGAGGAGGAGAGAAAGAGATTGATCATGTGTGTGTAAGAAAGAAGGAGGAGAGAAAGAGATTGATCATGTGTGTCTAAGAGAGAAGAAGGAGGAGAGAAAGAGATTGATCAGTGTGTGTAAGAGAGAAGAGGAGGAGAGAAAGAGATTGATCATGTGTGTGTAAGAGAGAAGGAGGAGGAGAGAAAGAGATTGATCATGTGTGTATAAGAGAGAAGGAGGAGAGAGAAAGAGATTGATCATGTGTGTGTAAGAGAGAAGATGGAGGAGAGAAAGAGATTGATCATGTGTGTGTAAGAGAGAAGATGGAGGAGAGAAAGAGATTGATCATGTGTGTGTAAGAGAGAAGAAGGAGGAGAGAAAGAGATTGATCATGTGTGTGTAAGAGAGGAGGAGAGAAAGAGATTGATCATGGAAGAAAAAGGAGGAGAGAAAGAGATTGATCATGTGTGTGTAAGAGAGAAGGAGGATGAGAGAAAGAGATTGATCATGTGTGTGAAAGAAGGAGGAGAGAAAGAGATTGATCATGTGTGTATAAGAGAGAAGGAGGAGAGAGAAAGAGATTGATCATGTGTGTGTAAGAGAGAAGATGGAGGAGAGAAAGACATTGATCATGTGTGTGTAAGAGAGAAGAGGAGGAGAGAAAGAGATTGATCATGTGTGTGTAAGAGAGAAGAAGGAGGAGAGAAAGAGATTGATCATGTGTGTGTAAGAGAGAAGGAGGAGAGAAAGAGATTGATCATATGTGTGTAAGAGAGAAGATGGAGGAGAGAAAGAGATTGATCATGTGTGTGTAAGAGAGAAGAGGAGGAGAGAAAGAGATTGATCATGTGTGTGTAAGAGAGAAGAGGAGGAGAGAAAGAGATTGATCATGTGTGTGTAAGAGAGAAGATGGAGGAGAGAAAGAGATTGATCATGTGTGTGTAAGAAAGAAGGAGGAGAGAAAGAGATTGATCATGTGTGTGTAAGAGAGAAGAAGGAGGAGAGAAAGAGATTGATCATGTGTGTGTAAGAGAGAAGATGGAGGAGAGAAAGAGATTGATCATGTGTGTGTAAGAAAGAAGGAGGAGAGAAAAGAGATTGATCATGTGTGTGTAAGAGAGAAGGAGGAGGAGAGAAAGAGATTGATCATGTGTGTGTAAGAGAGGAGGAGGAGAGAAAGAGATAAGAGAGAAGGAGGAGGAGAGAAAGAGATTGATCATGTGTGTATAAGAGAGAAGGAGGATGAGAGAAAGAGATTGATCATGTGTGTGTAAGAGAGAAGATGGAGGAGAGAAAGAGATTGATCATGTGTGTGTAAGAGAGAAGGAGGAGAGAAAGTGATTGATCATGTGTGTGTAAGAGAGAAGAAGGAGGAGAGAAAGAGATTGATCATGTGTGTGTAAGAAAGAAGGAGGAGAGAAAGAGATTGATCATGTGTGTCTAAGAGAGAAGAAGGAGGAGAGAAAGAGATTGATCATGTGTGTGTAAGAGAGAAGATGGAGGAGAGAAAGAGATTGATCATGTGTGTGTAAGAGAGAGGAGAAGGATTGATCATGTGTGTAGAAAGAAAGAGATTGATCATGTGTGTCTAAGAGAGAAGAAGGAGGAGAGAAAGAGATTGATCATGTGTGTGTAAGAGAGAAGGAGGAGGAGAGAAAGAGATTGATCATGTGTGTGTAAGAGAGAAGGAGGAGGAGAGAAAGAGATTGATCATGTGTGTATAAGAGAGAAGGAGGATGAGAGAAAGAGATTGATCATGTGTGTGTAAGAGAGAAGATGGAGGAGAGAAAGAGATTGATCATGTGTGTGTAAGAGAGAAGATGGAGGAGAGAAAGAGATTGATCATGAAGAGAGAAGAAGGAGGAGAGAAAGAGATTGATCATGTGTGTGTAAGAGAGGAGGAGAGAAAGAGATTGATCATGTGTGTAAGAAAAAAGGAGAGAGAAAGAGATTGATCATGTGTGTGTAAGAGAGAAGAGGATGAGAGAAAGAGATTGATCATGTGTGTAAGAAAGAAGGAGGAAGAAAGAGATTGATCATGTGTGTAGAGAGAAGGAGGATGAGAAAAGAGATTGATCATGTGTGTGTAAGAGAGAAGATGGAGGAGAGAAAGACATTGATCATGTGTGTGTAAGAGAGAAGAAGGAGGAGAGAAAGAGATTGATCATGTGTGTGTAAGAGAGAAGAAGGAGGAGAGAAAGAGATTGATCATGTGTGTGTAAGAGAGAAGGAGGAGAGAAAGAGATTGATCATGTGTGTGTAAGAGAGAAGATGGAGGAGAGAAAGAGATTGATCATGTGTGTGTAAGAAAGAAGATGGAGGAGAGAAAGAGATTGATCATGTGTGTGTAAGAGAGAAGAAGGAGGAGAGAAAGTGATTGAATGTGTGTGTAAGAGAGAAGAAGGAGGAGAGAAAGTGATTGATCATGTGTGTGTAAGAAAGAAGGAGGAGAGAAAGAGATTGATCATGTGTGTCTAAGAGAGAAGATGGAGGAGAGAAAGAGATTGATCATGTGTGTGTAAGAGAGAAGATGGAGGAGAGAAAGAGATTGATCATGTGTGTGTAAGAGAAGATGGAGGAGAGAAAGAGATTGATCATGTGTGTGTAAGAGAGAAGAAGGAGGAGAGAAAGAGATTGATCATGTGTGTATAAGAGAGAAAGAGATTGATCATGTGTGTGTAAGAGAGAAGATGGAGGAGAAAAGAGATTGATCATGTGTGTGTAAGAGAGAAGAAGGAGGAGAGAAAGATTGATCATGTGTGTGTAAGAGAGAAGAAGGAGGAGAGAAAGAGATTGATCATGTGTGTGTAAGAGAGAAGAGGAGAGAAAGAGATTGATCATATGTGTGTAAGAGAGAAGATGGAGGAGAGAAAGAGATTGATCATGTGTGTGTAAGAAAGAAGATGGAGGAGAGAAAGAGATTGATCATGGTGTGTGTAAGAGAGAAGAAGGAGGAGAGAAAGATTGATCATGTGTGTGTAAGAGAGAAGAAGGAGGAGAGAAAGAGATTGATCATGTGTGTGTAAGAGAGAAGAGAAAGAGATTGAACATGTGTGTCTAAGAGAGAAGAAGGAGAGAGAAAGAGATTGATCATGTGTGTGTAAGAGAGAAGGAGGAGGAGAGAAAGAGATTGATCATGTGTGTGTAAGAGAGAAGGAGGAGGAGAGAAAGAGATTGATCATGTGTGTATAAGAGAGAAGGAGGATGAGAGAAAGAGATTGATCATGTGTGTGTAAGAGAGAAGATGGAGGAGAGAAAGAGATTGATCATGTGTGTGTAAGAGAGAAGATGGAGGAGAGAAAGAGATTGATCATGTGTGTGTAAGAGAGAAGAAGGAGGAGAAAGAGATTGAGTGTGTGTAAGAGAGATCATGTGTGTAGAAAGAGGAGAGAAAGAGATTGATCATGTGTGTGTAAGAGAGAAGAAGGAGGAGAGAAAGAGATTGATCATGTGTGTAAGAGAGAAGGAGGAGAGAAAGAGATTGATCATGTGTGTATAAGAGAGAAGGAGGATAAGAAAGAGAGATGGAGAGAGAAGATGGAGGAGAGAAAGACATTGATCATGTGTGTGTAAGAGAGAAGAAGGAGGAGAGAAAGAGATTGATCATGTGTGTGTAAGAGAGAAGAAGGAGGAGAGAAAGAGATTGAGTGTGTGTAAGAGAGAAGGAGGAGAGAAAGAGATTGATCATGTGTGTGTAAGACAGAAGGAGGAGAGAAAGAGATTGATCATGTGTGTAAGAGAGAAGATGGAGGAGAGAAAGAGATTGATCATGTGTGTGTAAGAAAGAAGATGGAGGAGAGAAAGAGATTGATCATGTGTGTGTAAGAGAGAAGATGGAGGAGAGAAAGAGATTGATCATGTGTGTGTAAGAGAGAAGAAGGAGGAGAGAAAGAGATTGATCATGTGTGTGTAAGAGAGAAGAAGGAGAGAAAGAGATTGATCATGTGTGTGTAAGAGAGAAGATGGAGGAGAGAAAGAGATTGATCATGTGTGTGTAAGAGAGGAGAGAAAGAGATTGATCATGTGTGTGTAGAGAGAAGAAGGAGGAGAGAAAGATTGATCATGTGTGTGTAAGAGAGAAGAAGGAGGAGAGAAAGAGATTGATCATGTGTGTGTAAGAGAGGAGGAGAGAAAGAGATTGAGAAGAGAGAAGAAGGAGAGAGAAAGAGATTGATCATGTGTGTAAGAGAGAAGATGGAGGAGAGAAAGAGATTGATCATGTGTGTGTAAGAGAGAAGGAGGAGGAGAGAAAGAGATTGATCATGTGTGTAAAGAGAGAAGGAGGAGAGAGAAAGAGATTGATCATGTGTGTGTAAGAGAGAAGATGGAGGAGAGAAAGAGATTGATCATATGTGTGTAAGAGAGAAGATGGAGGAGAGAAAGAGATTGATCATGTGTGTGTAAGAGAGAAGAAGGAGGAGAGAAAGAGATTGATCATGTGTGTGTAAGAGAGAAGAAGGAGGAGAGAAAGAGATTGATCATGTGTGTGTAAGAGAGAAGAAGGAGGAGAGAAAGAGATTGATCATGTGTGTGTAAGAGAGAAGGAGGAGGAGAGAAAGAGATTGATCATGTGTGTGTAAGAAAGAAGGAGGAGAGAAAGAGATTGATCATGTGTGTCTAAGAGAGAAGAAGGAGGAGAGAAAGAGATTGATCATGTGTGTGTAAGAGAGAAGATGGAGGAGAGAAAGAGATTGATCATGTGTGTGTAGAGAGAGAGAGAGATTGAAAGAAAGAAGGAGGAGAGAAAGAGATTGATCATGTGTGTCTAAGAGAGAAGAAGGAGGAGAGAAAGAGATTGATCATGTGTGTGTAACAGAGAAGGAGGAGGAGAGAAAGAGATTGATCATGGGTGTATAAGAGAGAAGGAGGAGGAGAGAAAGAGATTGATCATGTGTGTGTAAGAGATAAGATGGAGGAGAGAAAGAGATTGATCATGTGTGTGTAAGAGAGAAGATGGAGGAGAGAAAGAGATTGATCATGTGTGTGTAAGAGATAAGATGGAGGAGAGAAAGAGATTGATCATGTGTGTGTAAGAGAGAAGATGGAGGAGAGAAAGAGATTGATCATGTGTGTGTAAGAGAGAAGAAGGAGGAGAGAAAGTGATTGATCATGTGTGTGTAAGAGAGAAGAAGGAGGAGAGAAAGAGATTGATCATGTGTGTGTAAGAGAGAAGGAGAGAAAGAGATTGAAGAAAGAAGGAGGAGAGAAAGAGATTGATCATGTGTGTGAGAAGAGGAGAGAGAAAGAGATTGATCATGTGTGTAAGAAAGAAAGAGAAAGAGATTGATCATGTGTGTATAAGAGAGAAGGAGGATGAGAAAGAGATTGATCATGTGTGTGTAAGAGAGAAGATGGAGGAGAGAAAGAGATTGATCATGTGTGTGTAAGAGAGAAGAAAGAGGAGAGAAAGTGATTGATCATGTGTGTGTAAGAGAGAAGAAGGAGGAGAGAAAGAGATTGATCATGTGTGTGTAAGAGAAGGAGAGAAAGAGATTGATCATGTGTGTAAGACAGAAGGAGGAAAAAGAGATTGATCATATGTGTGTAAGAGAGAAGATGGAGGAGAGAAAGAGATTGATCATGTGTGTGTAAGAAAGAAGATGGAGGAGAGAAAGAGATTGATCATGTGTGTAGAGAGAAGAAGAGAAAGAGATTGATCATGTGTGTGTAAGAGAGAAGATGGAGGAGAGAAAGAGATTGATCATGTGTGTGTAAGAGAGAAGATGGAGGAGAGAAAGAGATTGATCATGTGTGTGTAAGAGAGAAGAAGGAGGAGAGAAAGAGAATGATCATGTGTGTAAGAGAAGAAGGAGAGAAAGAGATTGATCATGTGTGTAAGAGAGAAGATGGAGGAGAGAAAGTGATTGATCATGTGTGTGTAAGAGAGAAGGAGGAGAGAAAGAGATTGATCATGTGTGTGTAAGAGAGAAGAAGGAGGAGAGAAAGAGATTGATCATGTGTGTGTAAGAGAGAAGGAGGAGAGAAAGAGATTGATCATGTGTGTAAGACAGAAGGAGGAGAGAAAGAGATTGATCATATGTGTGTAAGAGAGAAGATGGAGGAGAGAAAGAGATTGATCATGTGTGTGTAAGAAAGAAGATGGAGGAGAGAAAGAGATTGATCATGTGTGTGTAAGAGAGAAGGAGGAGAGAAAAGATTGATCATGTGTGTGTAAGAGAGAAGATGGAGGAGAGAAAGAGATTGATCATGTGTGTGTAAGAGAGAAGATGGAGGAGAGAAAGAGATTGATCATGTGTGTGTAAGAGAGAAGAAGGAGGAGAGAAAGAGAATGATCATGTGTGTGTAAGAGAGAAGAAGGAGAGAAAGAGATTGATCATGTGTGTGTAAGAGAGAAGATGGAGGAGAGAAAGACATTGATCATGTGTGTGTAAGAGAGAAGATGGAGGAGAGAAAGAGATTGATCATGTGTGTGTAAGAGAGAAGAAGGAGGAGAGAAAGTGATTGATCATGTGTGTGTAAGAGAGAAGAAGGAGGAGAGAAAGAGATTGATCATGTGTGTAAGACAGAAGGAGGAGAGAAAGAGATTGATCATATGTGTGTAAGAGAGAAGATGGAGGAGAGAAAGATTGATCATGTGTGTGTAAGAGAGAAGATGGAGGAGAGAAAGAGATTGATCATGTGTGTGTAAGAGAGAAGAAGGAGGAGAGAAAGTGATTGATCATGTGTGTGTAAGAGAGAAGAAGGAGGAGAGAAAGAGATTGATCATGTGTGTGTAAGAAAGAAGGAGGAGAGAAAGAGATTGATCATGTGTGTCTAAGAGAGAAGAAGGAGGAGAGAAAGAGATTGATCATGTGTGTGTAAGAGAGAAGATGGAGGAGAGAAAGAGATTGATCATGTGTGTGTAAGAGAGAAGGAGGAGAGAAAGAGATTGATCATGTGTGTCTAAGAGAGAAGAAGGAGGAGAGAAAGAGATTGATCATGTGTGTGTAAGAGAAGAGGAGGAGAGAAGAGATTGATCATGTGTGTGTAAGAGAAAGAGATTGATCATGTGTGTGTAAGAGAGAAGATGGAGGAGAGAAAGAGATTGATCATGTGTGTGTAAGAAAGAAGGAGGAGAGAAAGAGATTGATCATGTGTGTCTAAGAGAGAAGAAGGAGGAGAGAAAGAGATTGATCATGTGTGTGTAAGAGAGAAGATGGAGGAGAGAAAGAGATTGATCATGTGTGTGTAAGAGAGGAGGAGAGAAAGAGATTGATCATGTGTGTGTAAGAAAGAAGGAGGAGAGAAAGAGATTGATCATGTGTGTCTAAGAGAGAAGAAGGAGGAGAGAAAGAGATTGATCATGTGTGTGTAAGAGAGAGGAGAGAGAAAGAGATGAGAAGGAGGAGGAGAGAAAGAGATTGATCATGTGTGTATAAGAGAGAAGGAGGAGAGAAAAGAGATTGATCATGTGTGTGTAAGAGAGAAGATGGAGGAGAGAAAGAGATTGATCATGTGAAGAGAGAAGGAGGAGAGAAAGAGATTGATCATGTGTGTGTAAGAGAGAAGAAGGAGGAGAGAAAGAGATTGATCATGTGTGTGTAAGAAAGAAGGAGGAGAGAAAGAGATTGATCATGTGTGTGTAAGAGAGAAGAAGGAGGAGAGAAAGAGATTGATCATGTGTGTGTAAGAGAGAAGATGGAGGAGAGAAAGAGATTGATCATGTGTGTGTAAGAGAGGAGGAGAGAAAGAGATTGATCATGTGTGTGTAAGAAAGAAGGAGGAGAGAAAGAGATTGATCATGTGTGTCTAAGAGAGAAGAAGGAGGAGAGAAAGAGATTGATCATGTGTGTGTAAGAGAGAAGGAGGAGGAGAGAAAGAGATTGATCATGTGTGTGTAAGAGAGAAGGAGGAGGAGAGAAAGAGATTGATCATGTGTGTATAAGAGAGAAGGAGGATGAGAGAAAGAGATTGATCATGTGTGTGTAAGAGAGAAGATGGAGGAGAGAAAGAGATTGATCAAGAAGAGAAGATGGAGGAGAGAAAGAGATTGATCATGTGTGTGTAAGAGAGAAGAAGGAGGAGAGAAAGAGATTGATCATGTGTGTGTAAGAGAGAAGAGGAGAGAAAGAGATTGATCATGTGTGTAAGAAAAAGGAGGAGAGAAAGAGATTGATCATGTGTGTAAGAGAGAAGGAGGATGAGAGAAAGAGAGAAGTGTAGGAGGAGAGAAAAGAGATTGATCATGTGTGTATAAGAGAGAAGGAGGATGAGAGAAAGAGATTGATCATGTGTGTGTAAGAGAGAAGATGGAGGAGAGAAAGAAAGAGATTGATTGATCATGTGTGTGTAAGAGAGAAGAAGGAGGAGAGAAAGAGATTGATCATGTGTGTGTAAGAGAGAAGGAGGAGAGAAAGAGATTGATCATGTGTGTGTAAGAGAGAAGATGGAGGAGAGAAAGAGATTGATCATGTGTGTGTAAGAAAGAAGATGGAGGAGAGAAAGAGATTGATCATGTGTGTGTAAGAGAGAAGATGGAGGAGAGAAAGAGATTGATCATGTGTGTGTAAGAGAGAAGAAGGAGGAGAGAAAGAGATTGATCATGTGTGTGTAAGAAAGAAGGAGGAGAGAAAGAGATTGATCATGTGTGTCTAAGAGAGAAGAAGGAGGAGAGAAAGAGATTGATCATGTGTGTGTAAGAGAGAAGATGGAGGAGAGAAAGAGATTGATCATGTGTGTGTAAGAGAGGAGGAGAGAAAGAGATTGATCATGTGTGTCTAAGAGAGAAGAAGGAGGAGAGAAAGAGATTGATCATGTGTGTATAAGAGAGAAGGAGGATGAGAGAAAGAGATTGATCATGTGTGTGTAAGAGAGAAGATGGAGGAGAGAAAGACATTGATCATGTGTGTGTAAGAGAGAAGAAGGAGGAGAGAAAGTGATTGATCATGTGTGTGTAAGAGAGAAGAAGGAGGAGAGAAAGAGATTGATCATGTGTGTGTAAGAGAGAAGGAGGAGAGAAAGAGATTGATCATATGTGTGTAAGAGAGAAGATGGAGGAGAGAAAGAGATTGATCATGTGTGTGTAAGAAAGAAGATGGAGGAGAGAAAGAGATTGATCATGTGTGTGTAAGAGAGAAGAAGGAGGAGAGAAAGTGATTGATCATGTGTGTGTAAGAGAGAAGAAGGAGGAGAGAAAGAGATTGATCATGTGTGTGTAAGAGAGGAGGAGAGAAAGAGATTGAACATGTGTGTCTAAGAGAGAAGAAGGAGGAGAGAAAGAGATTGATCATGTGTGTGTAAGAGAGAAGGAGGAGGAGAGAAAGAGATTGATCATGTGTGTGTAAGAGAGAAGGAGGAGGAGAGAAAGAGATTGATCATGTGTGTATAAGAGAGAAGGAGGAGGAGAGAAAGAGATTGATCATGTGTGTGTAAGAGAGAAGATGGAGGAGAGAAAGAGATTGATCATATGTGTGTAAGAGAGAAGATGGAGGAGAGAAAGAGATTGATCATGTGTGTGTAAGAGAGAAGAAGGAGGAGAGAAAGAGATTGATCATAAGAGAGAAGGAGAAGGAGGAGAGAAAGAAGGAGATTGATCATGTGTGTGTAAGAGAGAAGATGGAGGAGAGAAAGAGATTGATCATGTGTGTAAGAGAAGGAGGAGAGAAAGAGATTGATCATGTGTGTATAAGAGAGAAGGAGGATGAGAGAAAGAGATTGATCATGTGTGTGTAGAGAGAAGATGGAGGAGAGAAAGAGATTGATCATGTGTGTGTAAGAGAGAAGAAGGAGGAGAGAAAGAGATTGATCATGTGTGTGTAAGAGAAGAAGGAGGAGAGAAAGAGATTGATCATGTGTGTGTAAGAGAAAGGAGGAGAGAAAGAGATTGATCATGTGTGTGACAGAAGGAGGAGAGAAAGAGATTGATCATATGGAGAGAGAGAAAGAGAAAGATTGATCATGTGTGTGTAAGAGAGAAGATGGAGGAGAGAAAGAGATTGATCATGTGTGTGTAAGAGAGAAGATGGAGGAGAGAAAGAGATTGATCATGTGTGTGTAAGAGAGAAGAAGGAGGAGAGAAAGAGATTGATCATGTGTGTGTAAGAGAGAAGAAGGAGAGAAAGAGATTGATCATATGTGTGTAAGAGAGAAGATGGAGGAGAGAAAGAGATTGATCATGTGTGTGTAAGAAAGAAGATGGAGGAGAGAAAGAGATTGATCATGTGTGTGTAAGAGAGAAGAAGGAGGAGAGAAAGAGATTGATCATGTGTGTGTAAGAGAGAAGAAGGAGGAGAGAAAGAGATTGATCATGTGTGTGTAAGAGAGGAGGAGAGAAAGAGATTGATCATGTGTGTCTAAGAGAGAAGAAGGAGGAGAGAAAGAGATTGATCATGTGTGTGTAAGAGAGAAGGAGGAGGAGAGAAAGAGATTGATCATGTGTGTGTAAGAGAGAAGGAGGAGGAGAGAAAGAGATTGATCATGTGTGTATAAGAGAGAAGGAGGATGAGAGAAAGAGATTGATCATGTGTGTGTAAGAGAGAAGATGGAGGAGAGAAAGAGATTGATCATATGTGTGTAAGAGAGAAGATGGAGGAGAGAAAGAGATTGATCATGTGTGTGTAAGAGAGAAGAAGGAGGAGAGAAAGAGATTGATCATGTGTGTGTAAGAGAGAAGGAGGAGAGAAAGAGATTGATCATGTGTGTAAGAAAGAAGGAGGAGAGAAAGAGATTGATCATGTGTGTGTAAGAGAGAAGATGGAGGAGAGAAAGAGATTGATCATGTGTGTAAGAAAGAAGGAGGAGAGAAAGAGATTGATCATGTGTGTATAAGAGAGAAGGAGGATGAGAGAAAGAGATTGATCATGTGTGTGTGAGAGAGAAGATGGAGGAGAGAAAGACATTGATCATGTGTGTGTAAGAGAGAAGAAGGAGGAGAGAAAGTGATTGATCATGTGTGTGTAAGAGAGAAGAAGGAGGAGAGAAAGAGATTGATCATGTGTGTGTAAGAGAGAAGAAGGAGAGAAAGAGATTGATCATGTGTGTGTAAGAGAGAAGATGAGAGAGAAAGTGGAGGAGAGAAAGAGATTGATCATGTGTGTAAGAGAGAAGATGGAGGAGAGAAAGAGATTGATCATGTGTGTGTAAGAAAGAAGATGGAGAGAAAGAGATTGATCATGTGTGTGTAAGAGAGAAGATGGAGGAGAGAAAGTGATTGATCATGTGTGTAAGAAAGAAGGAGGAGAGAAAGAGATTGATCATGTGTGTGTAAGAGAGAAGGAGGAGGAGAGAAAGAGATTGATCATGTGTGTAAGAGAGAAGGAGGAGGAGAGAAAGAGATTGATCATGTGTGTGTAAGAGAGAAGATGGAGGAGAGAAAGAGATTGATCATATGTGTGTAAGAGAGAAGATGGAGGAGAGAAAGAGATTGATCATGTGTGTGTAAGAAAGAAGGAGGAGAGAAAGAGATTGATCATGTGTGTGTAAGAAAGAAGGAGGAGAGAAAGAGATTGATCATGTGTGTGTAAGAGAGAAGATGGAGGAGAGAAAGAGATTGATCATGTGTGTGTAAGAGAGAAGAAAGGAGAGAAAGAGATTGATCATGTGTGTGTAAGAGAGAAGAAGGAGGAGAGAAAGAGATTGATCATGTGTGTGTAAGAAAGAAGGAGGAGAGAAAGAGATTGATCATGTGTGTGTAAGAGAGAAGAAGGAGGAGAGAAAGAGATTGATCATGTGTGTGTAAGAGAGAAGATGGAGGAGAGAAAGAGATTGATCATGTGTGTGTAAGAAGAGGAGAGAAAGAGATTGATCATGTGTGTGTAAGAAAGAAGGAGGAGAGAAAGAGATTGATCATGTGTGTCTAAGAGAGAAGAAGGAGGAGAGAAAGAGATTGATCATGTGTGTGTAAGAGAGAAGAGGAGGAGAGAAAGAGATTGATCATATGTGTGTAAGAGAAAGAGATTGATCATGTGTGTGTAAGAGAGAAGGAGGAGAGAAAGAGATTGATCATGAAGAAAGAGAAAGAGATTGATCATGTGTGTATAAGAGAGAAGGAGGATGAGAGAAAGAGATTGATCATGTGTGTGTAAGAGAGAAGATGGAGGAGAGAAAGAGATTGATCATGTGTGTGTAAGAGAGAAGATGGAGGAGAGAAAGAGATTGATCATGTGTGTCTAAGAAAGAAGGAGGAGAGAAAGAGATTGATCATGTGTGTGTAAGAAAGGAGGAGAGAAAGAGATTGATCATGTGTGTCTAAGAGAGAAGTAGGAGGAGAGAAAGAGATTGATCATGTGTGTGTAAGAGAGAAGATGGAGGAGAGAAAGAGATTGATCATGTGTGTGTAAGAGAGGAGAAGAGATTGATCATGTGTGTGTAGAAAGAAAGGAGAGAAAGAGATTGATCATGTGTGTCTAAGAGAGAAGAAGGAGGAGAGAAAGAGATTGATCATGTGTGTGTAAGAGAGGAGGAGGAGAGAAAGAGATTGATCATGTGTGTGTAAGAGAGAAGGAGGAGGAGAGAAAGAGATTGATCATGTGTGTATAAGAGAGAAGGAGGATGAGAGAAAGAGATTGATCATGTGTGTGTAAGAGAGAAGATGGAGGAGAGAAAGAGATTGATCATGTGTGTGTAAGAGAGAAGATGGAGGAGAGAAAGAGATTGATCATGTGTGTGTAAGAAAGAAGGAGGAGAGAAAGAGATTGATCATGTGTGTCTAAGAAAGAAGGAGGAGAGAAAGAGATTGATCATGTGTGTGTAAGAAAGAAGGAGGAGAGAAAGAGATTGAGGAGAGAAGAGAGGAAGAGAGATTGATCATGTGTGTGTAAGAGAGGAGGAGAGAAAGAGATTGATCATGTGTGAAGAGAGAAGAAGGAGGAGAGAAAGAGATTGATCATGTGTGTGTAAGAGAGAAGATGGAGGAGAGAAAGAGATTGATCATGTGTGTGTAAGAGAGAGGAGAAAAGAGATTGATCATGTGTGTCTAAGAGAGAGAAAGAGAGATTGATCATGTGTGTGTAAGAGAGAAGGAGGAGGAGAGAAAGAGATTGATCATGTGTGTGTAAGAGAGAAGATGGAGGAGAGAGAAAGAGATTGATCATGTGTGTATAAGAGAGAAGGAGGAGAGAAAGAGATTGATCATGTGTGTGTAAGAGAGAAGATGGAGGAGAGAAAGAGATTGATCATGTGTGTGTAAGAGAGAAGATGGAGGAGAGAAAGAGATTGAGTGTGTGTAAGAGAGAAGAAGGAGAGAAAAGAGATTGATCATGTGTGTGTAAGAGAGAAGGAGGAGAGAAAGAGATTGATCATGTGTGTAGAAAGAGGAGAGAGAAAGAGATTGATCATGTGTGTGTAAGAGAGAAGGAGGAGAGAGAAAGAGATTGATCATGTGTGTAAGAAAGAAGGAGGAGAGAAAGAGATTGATCATGTGTGTATAAGAGAGAAGGAGGATGAGAGAAAGAGATTGATCATGTGTGTGTAAGAGAGAAGATGGAGGAGAGAAAGAGATTGATCATGTGTAAGAGAGAAGGAGGAGAGAAAGAGATTGATCATGTGTGTGTAAGAGAGAAGAAGGAGGAGAGAAAGAGATTGATCATGTGTGTGTAAGAGAGAAGATGGAGGAGAGAAAGAGATTGATCATGTGTGTGTAAGAGAGAAGATGGAGGAGAGAAAGAGATTGATCATGTGTGTGTAAGAGAAAGGAGAGAGAAAGAGATTGATCATGTGTGTGTAAGAGAGAAGAAGGAGGAGAGAAAGAGATTGATCATGTGTGTGTAAGAGAGAAGGAGGAGAGAAAGAGATTGATCATGTGTGTGTAAGAGAGAAGAAGGAGGAGAGAAAGAGATTGATCATGTGTGTGTAAGAGAGAAGATGGAGGAGAGAAAGAGATTGATCATGTGTGTGTAAGAGAGAAGAGAGAAAGAGATTGATCATGTGTGTGTAAGAAAGAGGAGGAGAGAAAGAGATTGATCATGTGTGTAAGAGAGAAGAAGGAGGAGAGAAAGAGATTGATCATGTGTGTGTAAGAGAGAAGGAGGAGGAGAGAAAGAGATTGATCATGTGTGTAAGAGAGAAGAGGAGGAGAGAAAGAGATTGATCATGTGTGTAAAGAGAAGAAGGAGGAGAGAGAAAGAGATTGATCATGTGTGTGTAAGAGAGAAGATGGAGGAGAGAAAGAGATTGATCATGTGTGTGTAAGAGAGAAGATGGAGGAGAGAAAGAGATTGATCATGTGTGTGTAAGAGAGAAGAAGGAGGAGAGAAAGAGATTGATCATGTGTGTGTAAGAGAGAAGGGAGGAGAGAAAGAGATTGATCATGTGTGTGAAGAGAGAAGAAAGAGATTGATCATGTGTGTGTAAGAGAAAGAGGAGAGAGAAAGAGATTGATCATGTGTGTAAGAAAAGAGAGAAGATCATGGAGAGAGAAGGAGGATGAGAGAAAGAGATTGATCATGTGTGTGTAAGAGAGAAGATGGAGGAGAGAAAGAGATTGATCATGTGTGTGTAAGAGAGAAGAAGGAGGAGAGAAAGAGATTGATCATGTGTGTGTAAGAGAGAAGAAGGAGGAGAGAAAGAGATTGATCATGTGTGTGTAAGAGAGAAGGAGGAGAAAAGAGATTGATCATGTGTGTAAGAGAGAAGATGGAGGAGAGAAAGAGATTGATCATGTGAGGAAGAGGAAAGAAAGAGATTGATCATGTGTGTGTAAGAGAGAAGAAGGAGGAGAGAAAGAGATTGATCATGTGTGTGTAAGAGAGAAGAAGGAGGAGAGAAAGAGATTGATCATGTGTGTAAGAGAGAAGAAGGAGGAGAGAAAGAGATTGATCATGTGTGTCTAAGAGAGAAGAAGGAGGAGAGAAAGAGATTGATCATGTGTGTGTAAGAGAGAAGATGGAGGAGAGAAAGAGATTGATCATGTGTGTGTAAGAGAGGAGGAGAGAAAGAGATTGATCATGTGTGTGTAAGAGAGAAGAAGGAGGAGAGAAAGAGATTGATCATGTGTGTGTAAGAGAGAAGGGAGGAGAGAAAGAGATTGATCATGTGTGTGTAAGAGAGAAGAGGAGGAGAGAAAGAGATTGATCATGTGTGTGTAAGAGAAGAGGAGGAGAGAAAGAGATTGATCATGTGTGTGTAAGAGAGAAGATGGAGGAGAGAAAGAGATTGATCATGTGTGTGTAAGAGAGAAGATGGAGGAGAGAAAGAGATTGATCATGTGTGTGTAAGAGAG
Source organism: Oncorhynchus nerka (assembly GCF_034236695.1). NCBI lineage: Eukaryota > Metazoa > Chordata > Actinopteri > Salmoniformes > Salmonidae > Oncorhynchus > Oncorhynchus nerka. The sequence continues at coordinate 21,466,480 of NC_088400.1, forward strand.
AAGAAGGAGGAGAGAAAGAGATTGATCATGTGTGTGTAGAAAGAGAGAGAGAAAGAGATTGATCATGTGTGTATAAGAGAGAAGGAGGAGAAAGAGATTGATCATGTGTGTGTAGAGAGAAGATGGAGGAGAGAAAGAGATTGATCATGTGTGTGTAAGAGAGAAGAAGGAGGAGAGAAAGAGATTGATCATGTGTGTGTAAGAGAGAAGAAGGAGGAGAGAAAGAGATTGATCATGTGTGTGTAAGAGAGAAGATGGAGGAGAGAAAGAGATTGATCATGTGTGTGTAAGAGAGAAGATGGAGGAGAGAAAGAGATTGATCATGTGTGTGTAAGAGAGAAGATGGAGGAGAGAAAGAGATTGATCATGTGTGTGTAAGAGAGAAGAAGGAGGAGAGAAAGAGATTGATCATGTGTGTGTAAGAAAGAAGAGAGAAAAGAGATTGATCATGTGTGTGTAAGAGAGAAGAAGGAGGAGAGAAAGAGATTGATCATGTGTGTGTAAGAGAGAAGATGGAGGAGAGAAAGAGATTGATCATGTGTGTGTAAGAGAGGAGGAGAGAAAGAGATTGATCATGTGTGTGTAAGAAAGAAGGAGGAGAGAAAGAGATTGATCATGTGTGTGTAAGAGAGAAGAAGGAGGAGAGAAAGAGATTGATCATGTGTGTGTAAGAGAGAAGAAGGAGGAGAGAAAGAGATTGATCATGTGTGTGTAAGAGAGAAGATGGAGGAGAGAAAGAGATTGATCATGTGTGTATAAGAGAGAAGGAGGATGAGAGAAAGAGATTGATCATGTGTTTGTAAGAGAGAAGAAGGAGGAGAGAAAGAGATTGATCATGTGTGTGTAAGAGAGAAGATGGAGGAGAGAAAGAGATTGATCATGTGTGTGTAAGAGAGAAGATGGAGGAGAGAAAGAGATTGATCATGTGTGTGTAAGAGAGAAGATGGAGGAGAGAAAGAGATTGATCATGTGTGTGTAAGAGAGAAGGAGGAGAGAAAGAGATTGATCATGTGTGTGTAAGAGAGAAGGAGGAGAGAAAGAGATTGATCATGTGTGTAAGAGAGAAGATGGAGGAGAGAAAGAGATTGATCATGTGTGTGTAAGAGAGAAGGAGGAGAGAAAGAGATTGATCATATGTGTGTAAGAGAGAAGATGGAGGAGAGAAAGAGATTGATCATGTGTGTGTAAGAAAGAAGATGGAGAGAAAGAGATTGATCATGTGTGTGTAAGAGAGAAGATGGAGGAGAGAAAGAGATTGATAATGTGTGTGTAAGAGAGAAGATGGAGGAGAGAAAGAGATTGATCATGTGTGTGTAAGAGAGAAGGAGGAGAGAAAGAGATTGATCATGTGTGTGTAAGAGAGAAGATGGAGGAGAGAAAGAGATTGATCATGTGTGTGTAAGAAAGAAGATGGAGGAGAGAAAGAGATTGATCATGTGTGTGTAAGAGAGAAGATGGAGGAGAGAAAGAGATTGATAATGTGTGTGTAAGAGAGAAGGAGGAGAGAAAGAGATTGATCATGTGTGTGTAAGAGAGAAGGAGTAGGAGAGAAAGAGATTGATCATGTGTGTATAAGAGAGAAGGAGGAGGAGAGAAAGAGATTGATCATGTGTGTGTAAGAGAGAAGATGGAGGAGAGAAAGAGATTGATCATGTGTGTGTAAGAGAGAAGATGGAGGAGAGAAAGAGATTGATCATGTGTGTGTAAGAGAGAAGATGGAGGAGAGAAAGAGATTGATCATGTGTGTGTAAGAGAGAAGATGGAGGAGAGAAAGAGATTGATCATGTGTGTGTAAGAGAGAAGAAGGAGGAGAGAAAGAGATTGATCATGTGTGTGTAAGAGAGAAGAAGGAGAGAAAGAGATTGATCATGTGTGTGTAAGAGAGAGAGAGAAAGAGATTGATCATGAGAAAGAAAGAGATTGATCATGTGTGTGTAAGAGAGAAGATGGAGGAGAGAAAGAGATTGATCATGTGTGTGTAAGAGAGAAGATGGAGGAGAGAAAGAGATTGATCATGTGTGTGTAAGAGAGGAGGAGAGAAAGAGATTGATCATGTGTGTGTAAGAAAGAAGGAGGAGAGAAAGAGATTGATCATGTGTGTGTAAAAGAGAAGAAGGAGGAGAGAAAGAGATTGATCATGTGTGTGTAAGAGAGAAGGAGGAGAGAAAGAGATTGATCATGTGTGTTTAAGAGAGAAGATGGGGGAGAGAAAGAGATTGATCATGTGTTTGTAAGAGAGAAGAAGGAGGAGAGAAAGAGATTGATCATGTGTGTGTAAGAGAGAAGATGGAGGAGAGAAAGAGATTGATCATGTGTGTGTAAGAGAGAAGATGGAGGAGAGAAAGAGATTGATCATGTGTGTGTAAGAGAGAAGATGGAGGAGAGAAAGAGATTGATCATGTGTGTGTAAGAGAGAAGGAGGAGAGAAAGAGATTGATCATGTGTGTGTAAGAGAGAAGGAGAGAAAAGAGATTGATCATGTGTGTGTAAGAGAGAAGATGAGGAGAGAAAGAGATTGATCATGTGTGTGTAGAAAAGAGGAGAGAAAGAGATTGATCATGTGTGTGTAAGAGAGAAGATGGAGGAGAGAAAGAGATTGATCATGTGTGTGTAAGAAAGAAGATGGAGAGAAAGAGATTGATCATGAGAGAGAAGATGGAGGAGAGAAAGAGATTGATCATGTGTGTGTAAGAGAGAAGATGGAGGAGAGAAAGATTGATCATGTGTGTGTAAGAGAGAAGGAGGAGAGAAAGAGATTGATCATGTGTGTGTAAGAGAGAAGATGGAGGAGAGAAAGAGATTGATCATGTGTGTGTAAGAGAGAAGATGGAGGAGAGAAAGAGATTGATCATGTGTGTGTAAGAGAGAAGAAGGAGGAGAGAAAGAGATTGATCATGTGTGTGTAAGAAGAAGAAGGAGGAGAGAAAGAGATTGATCATGTGTGTGTAAGAGAGAAGAGGAGGAGAGAAAGAGATTGATCATGTGTGTGTAAGAGAGAAGGAGGAGGAGAAAAGAGATTGATCATGTGTGTGTAAGAGAGAAGATGGAGGAGAGAAAGAGATTGATCATGTGTGTGTAAGAGAGAAGATGGAGGAGAGAAAGAGATTGATCATGTGTGTGTAAGAGAGAAGATGGAGGAGAGAAAGAGATTGATCATGTGTGTGTAAGAGAGAAGATGGAGGAGAGAAAGAGATTGATCATGTGTGTGTAAGAAGAAGAAGAGGAGAGAAAGAGATTGATCATGTGTGTGTAAGAGAGAAGAGGAGAGAAAGAGATTGATCATGTGTGTGTAAGAGAGAAGATGGAGGAGAGAAAGAGATTGATCATGTGTGTGTAAGAGAGAAGATGGAGGAGAGAAAGAGATTGATCATGTGTGTGTAAGAGAGGAGGAGAGAAAGAGATTGATCATGTGTGTGTAAGAGAGAAGATGGAGGAGAGAAAGAGATTGATCATGTGTGTGTAAGAGAGAAGAAGGAGGAGAGAAAGAGATTGATCATGTGTGTGTAAGAGAGAAGAAGAGAGGAGAGAAAAAGAGATTGATCATGTGTGTGTAAGAGAGAAGATGGAGGAGAGAAAGAGATTGATCATGTGTGTGTAAGAGAGAAGAAGGAGGAGAGAAAGAGATTGATCATGTGTGTGTAAGAGAGAAGATGGAGGAGAGAAAGAGATTGATCATGTGTGTGTAAGAGAGGAAGAGGAGAGAAAGAGATTGATCATGTGTGTGTAAGAAAGAAGGAGGAGAGAAAGAGATTGATCATGTGTGTGTAAGAGAGAAGATGGAGGAGAGAAAGAGATTGATCATGTGTGTGTAAGAGAGAAGGAGGAGAGAAAGAGATTGATCATGTGTGTGTAAGAGAGAAGAGGAGGAGAGAAAGAGATTGATCATGTGTGTGTAAGAGAGAAGATTGGAGAGAAGAGAGAAAGAGATTGATCATGTGTGTGTAAGAGAGAAGGAGGAGAGAAAGAGATTGAAAGAGATGGAGGAGAGAAAGAGATTGATCATGTGTGTGTAAGAGAGAAGAAGGAGGAGAGAAAGAGATTGATCATGTGTGTGTAAGAGAGAAGATGGAGGAGAGAAAGAGATTGATCATGTGTGTGTAAGAGAGAAGATGGAGGAGAGAAAGAGATTGATCATGTGTGTGTAAGAGAGAAGATGGAGGAGAGAAAGAGATTGATCATGTGTGTGTAAGAGAGGAGGAGAGAAAGAGATTGATCATGTGTGTGTAGAGAGAAGGAAAGAAAGATTGATCATGTGTGTGTAAGAGAGAAGATGGAGGAGAGAAAGAGATTGATCATGTGTGTGTAAGAGAGAAGGAGGAGAGAAAGAGATTGATCATGTGTGTGTAAGAGAGAAGATGGAGGAGAGAAAGAGATTGATCATGTGTGTGTAAGAAAGAAGATGGAGAGAAAGAAGTGAAGAGAGAAGATGGAGGAGAAAGATTGATCATGTGTGTGTAAGAGAGAAGATGGAGGAGAGAAAGAGATTGATCATGTGTGTGTAAGAGAGAAGGAGGAGAGAAAGAGATTGATCATGTGTGTGTAAGAGAGAAGATGGAGGAGAGAAAGAGATTGATCATGTGTGTGTAAGAGAGAAGATGGAGGAGAGAAAGAGATTGATCATGTGTGTGTAAGAGAGAAGATGGAGAGAGAAAGAGATTGATCATGTGTGTAAGTAAGAGAAGGAGGAGAGAAAGAGATTGATCATGTGTGTGTAAGAGAGAAGAAGGAGGAGAGAAAGAGATTGATCATGTGTGTGTAAGAGAGAAGGAGGAGGAGAGAAAGAGATTGATCATGTGTGTGTAAGAGAGAGATGGAGGAGAGAAAGAGATTGATCATGTGTGTGTAAGAGAGAAGATGGAGAGAGAAAGAGATTGATCATGTGTGTGTAAGAGAGAAGAGGAGGAGAGAAAGAGATTGATCATGTGTGTGTAAGAGAGAAGATGGAGGAGAGAAAGAGATTGATCATGTGTGTGTAAGAGAGAAGAAGGAGGAGAGAAAGAGATTGATCATGTGTGTGTAAGAGAGAAGAAGGAGAAAGAGATTGATCATGTGTGTGTAAGAGAGAAGAGAAAGAGATTGATCATGTGTGTAAGAAAGAAGGAGGAGAGAAAGAGATTGATCATGTGTGTGTAAGAGAGAAGAAGGAGGAGAGAAAGAGATTGATCATGTGTGTGTAAGAGAGAAGATGGAGGAGAGAAAGAGATTGATCATGTGTGTGTAAGAGAGAAGAAAGAGATTGGAGAGAAGAGGAGGAGAGAAAGAGATTGATCATGTGTGTGTAAGAAGAAGAAGGAGAGAGAAAGAGATTGATCATGTGTGTGTAAGAGAGAAGAGGAGAGAGAGATTGATCATGTGTGTGTAAGAGAGAAGATGGAGGAGAGAAAGAGATTGATCATGTGTGTGTAAGAGAGAAGATGGAGGAGAGAAAGAGATTGATCATGTGTGTGTAAGAGAGAAGATGGAGGAGAGAAAGAGATTGATCATGTGTGTGTAAGAGAGAAGATGGAGGAGAAAAGAGATTGATCATGTGTGTGTAAGAGAGAAGATGGAGGAGAGAAAGAGATTGATCATGTGTGTGTAAGAGAGAAGGAGAAGAGAGAAAGAGATTGATCATGTGTGTGTAAGAGAGAAGAGAGAGAAAGAGATTGATCATGTGTGTGTAAGAGAGAAGAAGGAGGAGAGAAAGAGATTGATCATGTGTGTGTAAGAGAGGAGGAGAGAAAGAGATTGATAATGTGTGTGTAAGAGAGAAGATGGAGGAGAGAAAGAGATTGATCATGTGTGTGTAAGAGAGAAGATGGAGGAGAGAAAGAGATTGATCATGTGTGTGTAAGAGAGAAGATGGAGGAGAGAAAGAGATTGATCATGTGTGTGTAAGAGAGAAGATGGAGGAGAGAAAGAGATTGATCATGTGTGTGTAAGAAAGAAGATGGAGGAGAGAAAGAGATTGATCATGTGTGTGTAAGAGAGAAGATGGAGGAGAGAAAGAGATTGATCATGTGTGTGTAAGAGAGAAGGAGGAGAGAAAGAGATTGATCATGTGTGTGTAAGAGAGAGAAAGAAAGATTGATCATGTGTGTGTGAGAGAAGGAGGAGGAGAGAAAGAGATTGATCATGTGTGTGTAAGAGAGAAGATGGAGGAGAGAAAGAGATTGATCATGTGTGTGTAAGAGAGAAGATGGAGGAGAGAAAGAGATTGATCATGTGTGTGTAAGAGAGAAGGAGGAGGAGAGAAAGAGATTGATCATGTGTGTGTAAGAGAGAAGATGGAGGAGAGAAAGAGATTGATCATGTGTGTGTAAGAGAGAAGAAGGAGGAAAGAAAGAGATTGATCATGTGTGTGTAAGAGAGAAGAAGAGGAAAGAGATTGAAAGAGATTGATCATGTGTGTAAGAGAGAAGGAGGAGAGAAAGAGATTGATCATGTGTGTGTAAGAGAGAAGATGGAGGAGAGAAAGAGATTGATCATGTGTGTGTAAGAGAGAAGAAGGAGGAGAGAAAGAGATTGATCATGTGTGTGTAAGAGAGGAGGAGAGAAAGAGATTGATCATGTGTGTGTAAGAGAGAAGATGGAGGAGAGAAAGAGATTGATCATGTGTGTGTAAGAGAGAAGAGAGAAAGAGATTGATCATGTGTGTAAGAGAGAGAAGGAGAGAAAGAGATTGATCATGTGTGTGTAAGAGAGAGGAGAGAAAGAGATTGAGGAGAGAAAGAGATTGATCATGTGTGTGTAAGAGAGAAGATGGAGGAGAGAAAGAGATTGATCATGTGTGTGTAAGAGAGAAGAAGGAGGAGAGAAAGAGATTGATCATGTGTGTGTAAGAAAGAAGGAGGAGAGAAAGAGATTGATCATGTGTGTGTAAAAGAGAAGAAGGAGGAGAGAAAGAGATTGATCATGTGTGTGTAAGAGAGAAGGAGGAGAGAAAGAGATTGATCATGTGTGTTTAAGAGAGAAGATGGGGGAGAGAAAGAGATTGATCATGTGTTTGTAAGAGAGAAGAAGGAGGAGAGAAAGAGATTGATCATGTGTGTGTAAGAGAGAAGATGGAGGAGAGAAAGAGATTGATCATGTGTGTGTAAGAGAGAAGATGGAGGAGAGAAAGAGATTGATCATGTGTGTGTAAGAGAGAAGATGGAGGAGAGAAAGAGATTGATCATGTGTGTGTAAGAGAGAAGGAGGAGAGAAAGAGATTGATCATGTGTGTGTAAGAGAGAAGGAGGAGAGAAAGAGATTGATCATGTGTGTGTAAGAGAGAAGATGGAGGAGAGAAAGAGATTGATCATGTGTGTGTAAGAGAGAAGGAGGAGAGAAAGAGATTGATCATGTGTGTGTAAGAGAGAAGATGGAGGAGAAAAGAGATTGATCATGTGTGTGTAAGAAAAGATGGAGAGAAAGAGATTGATCATGGAGGAGAGAAAGAGAAAGAGATTGATCATGTGTGTGTAAGAGAGAAGATGGAGGAGAGAAAGAGATTGATCATGTGTGTGTAAGAGAGAAGGAGGAGAGAAAGAGATTGATCATGTGTGTAAGAGAGAAGATGGAGGAGAGAAAGAGATTGATCATGTGTGTGTAAGAAAGAAGATGGAGGAGAGAAAGAGATTGATCATGTGTGTGTAAGAGAGAAGATGGAGGAGAGAAAGAGATTGATCATGTGTGTGTAAGAGAGAGGAGAGAAAGAGATTGAGGAGAGAAGAGATTGAGATTGATCATGTGTGTAAGAGAGAAGGAGGAGGAGAGAAAGAGATTGATCATGTGTGTGTAAGAGAGAAGATGGAGGAGAGAAAGAGATTGATCATGTGTGTGTAAGAGAGAAGATGGAGGAGAGAAAGAGATTGATCATGTGTGTGTAAGAGAGAAGGAGGAGGAGAAAAGAGATTGATCATGTGTGTGTAAGAGAGAAGATGGAGGAGAGAAAGAGATTGATCATGTGTGTAAGAGAGAAGAAGGAGGAGAGAAAGAGATTGATCATGTGTGTGTAAGAGAGAAGATGGAGAGAGAAAGAGATTGATCATGTGTGTGTAAGAGAGAAGATGGAGGAGAGAAAGAGATTGATCATGTGTGTGTAAGAGAGAAGATGGAGGAGAGAAAGAGATTGATCATGTGTGTGTAAGAGAGAAGATGGAGGAGAGAAAGAGATTGATCATGTGTGTGTAAGAGAGAAGATGGAGGAGAGAAAGAGATTGATCATGTGTGTGTAAGAGAGAAGAAGGAGGAGAGAAAGAGATTGATCATGTGTGTGAGAGAAGAGGAGAGAAAGAGATTGAAAGAGAGAAGGATTGATCATGTGTGTCTAAGAGAGAAGATGGAGGAGAGAAAGAGATTGATCATGTGTGTGTAAGAGAGAAGAAGGAGGAGAGAAAGAGATTGATCATGTGTGTGTAAGAGAGAAGAAGGAGAGAAAGAGATTGATCATGTGTGTGTAAGAGAGAAGGAGGAGAGAAAGAGATTGACCATGTGTGTGTAAGAAAGAAGGAGGAGAGAAAGAGATTGATCATGTGTGTGTAAGAGAGAAGATGGAGGAGAGAAAGAGATTGATCATGTGTGTGTAAGAGAGAAGGAGGAGAGAAAGAGATTGATCATGTGTGTGTAAGAGAGGAGGAGAGAAAGAGATTGATCATGTGTGTGTAAGAAATAAGGAGGAGAGAAAGAGATTGATCATGTGTGTGTAAAAGAGAAGAAGGAGGAGAGAAAGAGATTGATCATGTGTGTGTAAGAGAGAAGGAGGAGAGAAAGAGATTGATCATGTGTGTTTAAGAGAGAAGATGGGGGAGAGAAAGAGATTGATCATGTGTTTGTAAGAGAGAAGAAGGAGGAGAGAAAGAGATTGATCATGTGTGTGTAAGAGAGAAGATGGAGGAGAGAAAGAGATTGATCATGTGTGTGTAAGAGAGAAGATGGAGGAGAGAAAGAGATTGATCATGTGTGTGTAAGAGAGAAGATGGAGGAGAGAAAGAGATTGAGAAGAGAGAAGGAGGAGAGAAAGAGATTGATCATGTGTGTGTAAGAGAGAAGATGAGGAGAGAAAGAGATTGATCATGTGTGTAAGAGAGAAGATGGAGGAGAGAAAGAGATTGATCATGTGTGTGTAAGAGAGAAGAAGGAGGAGAGAAAGAGATTGATCATGTGTGTAAGAGAGAAGATGGAGGAGAGAAAGAGATTGATCATGTGTGTGTAAGAAAGAAGAGGAGAGAAAGAGATTGATCATGTGTGTGTAAGAGAGAAGATGGAGGAGAGAAAGAGATTGATCATGTGTGTGTAAGAGAGAAGATGGAGGAGAGAAAGAGATTGATCATGTGTGTGTAAGAGAGGAGGAGAGAAAGAGATTGATCATGTGTGTGTAAGAGAGAAGATGGAGGAGAGAAAGAGATTGATCATGTGTGTGTAAGAAAGAAGATGGAGGAGAGAAAGAGATTGATCATGTGTGTGTAAGAGAGAAGATGGAGGAGAGAAAGAGATTGATCATGTGTGTGTAAGAGAGAATGTGTGTGTAAGAGAGAAGAGGGAGAGAAAGAGATTGATCATGTGTGTATAAGAGAGAAGGAGGAGGAGAGAAAGAGATTGATCATGTGTGTGTAAGAGAGAAGATGGAGGAGAGAAAGAGATTGATCATGTGTGTGTAAGAGAGAAGATGGAGGAGAGAAAGAGATTGATCATGTGTGTGTAAGAGAGAAGGAGGAGGAGAGAAAGAGATTGATCATGTGTGTGTAAGAGAGAAGATGGAGGAGAGAAAGAGATTGATCATGTGTGTGTAAGAGAGAAGAAGGAGGAAAGAAAGAGATTGATCATGTGTGTGTAAGAGAGAAGAAGGAGAGAAAGAGATTGATCATGTGTGTGTAAGAGAGGAGGAGAGAAAGAGATTGATCATGTGTGTAAGAAAGAAGGAGGAGAGAAAGAGATTGATCATGTGTGTTTAAGAGAGAAGATGGAGGAGAGAAAGAGATTGATCATGTGTGTGTAAGAGAGAAGATGGAGGAGAGAAAGAGATTGATCATGTGTGTGTAAGAGAGAAGAGAAAGGAGGAGAGAAGGAGAGATTGATCATGTGTGTGTAAAGAGAAGAAGGAGGAGAGAAAGAGATTGATCATGTGTGTGTAAGAGAGAAGGAGGAGAGAAAGAGATTGATCATGTGTGTTTAAGAGAGAAGATGGATTGATCATGTGTGTGTAAGAGAGAAGAAGGAGGAGAGAAAGAGATTGATCATGTGTGTGTAAGAGAGAAGAAGGAGGAGAGAAAGAGATTGATCATGTGTGTGTAAGAGAGAAGATGGAGGAGAGAAAGAGATTGATCATGTGTGTGTAAGAGAGAAGATGGAGGAGAGAAAGAGATTGATCATGTGTGTGTAAGAGAGAAGATGGAGGAGAGAAAGAGATTGATCATGTGTGTGTAAGAGAGAAGATGGAGAGAAAGAGATTGATCATGTGGAGAGAGAAGAGAGATTGATCATGTGTGTGTAAGAAAGAAGATGGAGAGAGAGATTGATCATGAAGAGAGAAGATGGAGGAGAGAAAGAGATTGATCATGTGTGTGTAAGAGAGAAGATGGAGGAGAGAAAGAGATTGATCATGTGTGTGTAAGAGAGAAGGAGGAGAGAAAGAGATTGATCATGTGTGTGTAAGAGAGAAGATGGAGGAGAGAAAGAGATTGATCATGTGTGTGTAAGAGAGAAGATGGAGGAGAGAAAGAGATTGATCATGTGTGTGTAAGAGAGAAGATGGAGGAGAGAAAGAGATTGATCATGTGTGTGTAAGAGAGAAGGAGGAGAGAAAGAGATTGATCATGTGTGTGTAAGAGAAGGAGGAGGAGAGAAAGAGATTGATCATGTGTGTATAAGAGAGAAGAGGAGAGAAAAGAGATTGATCATGTGTGTGTAAGAGAGAAGATGGAGGAGAGAAAGAGATTGATCATGTGTGTGTAAGAGAGAAGATGGAGGAGAGAAAGAGATTGATCATGTGTGTGTAAGAGAGAAGAGGAGGAGAGAAAGAGATTGATCATGTGTGTGTAAGAGAGAAGATGGAGGAGAGAAAGAGATTGATCATGTGTGTGTAAGAGAGAAGAAGGAGGAGAGAAAGAGATTGATCATGTGTGTGTAAGAGAGAAGAAGGAGAGAGAGAGAAGAGAGATTGATCATGTGTGTAAGAAAGAAGGAGGAGAGAAAGAGATTGATCATGTGTGTGTAAGATTGATGGAGGAGAGAAAGAGATTGATCATGTGTGTGTAAGAGAGAAGATGGAGGAGAGAAAGAGATTGATCATGTTGTGTAAGAGAGAAGGAGGAGAGAAAGAGATTGATCATGTGTGTGTAAGAGAGAAGATGGAGGAGAGAAAGAGATTGATCATGTGTGTGTAAGAAGAGGAGAGAAAGAGATTGATCATGTGTGTGTAAGAGAGAAGATGGAGAAAAAGAGATTGATCATGTGTGTGTAAGAGAGAAGGAGGAGAGAAAGAGATTGATCATGTGTGTGTAAGAGAGAAGATGGAGGAGAGAAAGAGATTGATCATGTGTGTGTAAGAGAGAAGGAGGAGAGAAAGAGATTGATCATGTGTGTGTAAGAGAGAAGATGGAGGAGAGAAAGAGATTGATCATGTGTGTGTAAGAGAGAAGATGGAGGAGAGAAAGAGATTGATCATGTGTGTGTAAGAGAGAAGATGGAGGAGAGAAAGAGATTGATCATGTGTGTGTAAGAGAGAAGAAGGAGGAGAGAAAGAGATTGATCATGTGTGTGTAAGAAAGAAGGAGGAGAGAAAGAGATTGATCATGTGTGTGTAAGAGAGAAGATGGAGGAGAGAAAGAGATTGATCATGTGTGTGTAAGAGAGAAGGAGGAGAGAAAGAGATTGATCATGTGTGTGTAAGAGAGAGGAGAGAAAGAGATTGATCATGTGTGTGTAAGAGAGAAGGAGGAGAGAAAGAGATTGATCATGTGTGTGTAAGAGAGAAGAAGGAGGAGAGAAAGAGATTGATCATGTGTGTGTAAGAGAGAAGATGGAGGAGAGAAAGAGATTGATCATGTGTGTGTAAGAGAGAAGGAGGAGAGAAAGAGATTGATCATGTGTGTGTAAGAGAGAAGATGGAGGAGAGAAAGAGATTGATCATGTGTGTGTAAGAGAGAAGAAGGAGGAGAGAAAGAGATTGATCATGTGTGTGTAAGAGAGAAGAAGGAGGAGAGAAAGAGATTGATCATGTGTGTGTAAGAGAGAAGGAGGAGAGAAAGAGATTGATCATGTGTGTGTAAGAGAGAAGATGGAGGAGAGAAAGAGATTGATCATGTGTGTGTAAGAGAGAAGATGGAGGAGGAAAGAGATTGATCATGAAAGAGAAGGAGGAGAGAAAGAGATTGATCATGTGTGTGTAAGAGAGAAGAGGAGGAGAAAAGAGATTGATCATGTGTGTGTAAGAGAGAAGATGGAGGAGAGAAAGAGATTGATCATGTGTGTAAGAGAGAAGATGGAGGAGAGAAAGAGATTGATCATGTGTGTGTAAGAGAGAAGATGGAGGAGAGAAAGAGATTGATCATGTGTGTGTAAGAGAGAAGATGGAGGAGAGAAAGAGATTGATCATGTGTGTGTAAGAGAGAAGATGGAGGAGAGAAAGAGATTGATCATGTGTGTGTAAGAGAGAAGAAGGAGGAGAGAAAGAGATTGATCATGTGTGTGTAAGAGAGAAGAGGAGAGAAAAGAGATTGATCATGTGTGTGTAAGAGAGGAGGAGAGAAAGAGATTGATCATGTGTGTAAGAAAGAAGGAGGAGAGAAAGAGATTGATCATGTGTGTTTAAGAGAGAAGATGGAGGAGAGAAAGAGATTGATCATGTGTGTGTAAGAGAGAAGATGGAGGAGAGAAAGAGATTGATCATGTGTGTGTAAGAGAGAAGATGGAGGAGAGAAAGAGATTGATCATGTGTGTGTAAGAGAGGAGGAGAGAAAGAGATTGATCATGTGTGTGTAAGAGAGAAGAAGGAGGAGAGAAAGAGATTGATCATGTGTGTGTAAGAGAGAAGGAGGAGAGAAAGAGATTGATCATGTGTGTGTAAGAGAGAAGATGGAGGAGAGAAAGAGATTGATCATGTGTGTGTAAGAGAGAAGATGGAGGAGAGAAAGAGATTGATCATGTGTGTGTAAGAGAGAAGATGGAGGAGAGAAAGAGATTGATCATGTGTGTGTAAGAGAGAAGATGGAGGAGAGAAAGTGATTGATCATGTGTGTGTAAGAAAGAAGGAGGAGAGAAAGAGATTGATCATGTGTGTGTAAGAGAGAAGATGGAGGAGAGAAAGAGATTGAGGAGAGAGAAGGAGAGAAAAGAGATTGATCATGTGTGTGTAAGAGAGAAGAGGAAAGAGAGAGAGAAGAGATTGATCATGTGTGTGTAAGAGAGAAGATGGAGAGAAAAGAGATTGATCATGTGTGTGTAAGAGAGAAGATGGAGGAGAGAAAGAGATTGATCATGTGTGTGTAAGAGAGAAGATGGAGGAGAGAAAGAGATTGATCATGTGTGTGTAAGAGAGAGGAGGAGAGAAAGAGATTGATCATGTGTGTGTAAGAAAGAAGGAGAGAGAAAGAGATTGATCATGTGTGTGTAAGAGAGAAGAGGAGAAAAAGAGATTGATCATGTGTGTGTAAGAGAGAAGGAGGAGAGAAAGAGATTGATCATGTGTGTGTAAGAGAGAAGATGGAGGAGAGAAAGAGATTGATCATGTGTGTGTAAGAGAGAAGATGGAGGAGAGAAAGAGATTGATCATGTGTGTGTAAGAGAGAAGGAGGAGAGAAAGAGATTGATCATGTGTGTGTAAGAGAGAAGATGGAGGAGAGAAAGAGATTGATCATGTGTGTGAAGAGAGAAGAGGAGGAGAGAAAGAGATTGATCATGTGTGTGTAAGAGAGAAGATGGAGGAGAGAAAGAGATTGATCATGTGTGTGTAAGAGAGAAGATGGAGGAGAGAAAGAGATTGATCATGTGTGTGTAAGAGAGAAGAAGGAGGAGAGAAAGAGATTGATCATGTGTGTGTAAGAGAGGAGGAGAGAAAGAGATTGATCATGTGTGTGTAAGAGAGAAGAGAGAGAAAGAGATTGATCATGTGTGTAAGAAAGAAGGAGGAGAGAAAGAGATTGATCATGTGTGTGTAAGAGAGAAGATGGAGGAGAGAAAGAGATTGATCATGTGTGTGTAAGAGAGAAGATGGAGGAGAGAAAGAGATTGATCATGTGTGTGTAAGAGAGAAGGAGGAGAGAAAGAGATTGATCATGTGTGTGTAAGAGAGAAGATGGAGGAGAGAAAGAGATTGATCATGTGTGTGTAAGAAAGAAGATGGAGAGAAAGAGATTGATCATGTGTGTGTAAGAGAGAAGATGGAGGAGAGAAAGAGATTGATCATGTGTGTGTAAGAGAGAAGGAGAAAAGAGATTGAGTGTGTGTAAGAGAGAAGAAGGAGAGAAAGAGATTGATCATGTGTGTGTAAGAGGAGAAGAAAGAGATTGAGTGTGTGTAAGAGAAAGAGATTGATCATGTGTGTGTAAGAGAGAAGATGGAGGAGAGAAAGAGATTGATCATGTGTGTGTAAGAGAGAAGATGGAGGAGAGAAAGAGATTGATCATGTGTGTGTAAGAGAGAAGGAGGAGAGAAAGAGATTGATCATGTGTGTAAGAGAGAAGATGGAGGAGAGAAAGAGATTGATCATGTGTGTGTAAGAGAGAAGATGGAGGAGAGAAAGAGATTGATCATGTGTGTGTAAGAGAGAAGAAGGAGGAGAGAAAGAGATTGATCATGTGTGTGTAAGAGAGAAGAAGGAGAGAAAGAGATTGATCATGTGAAGAGAAGAAGGAGGAGAGAAAGAGATTGATCATGTGTGTGTAAAGAAGGAGGAGAGAAAGAGATTGATCATGTGTGTGTAAGAGAGAAGATGGAGGAGAGAAAGAGATTGATCATGTGTGTGTAAGAGAGAAGGAGGAGAGAAAGAGATTGATCATGTGTGTGTAAGAGAGAAGAGGAGAGAAAGAGATTGATCATGAGAAGAAGAAGATGGAGGAGAGAAAGAGATTGATCATGTGTGTGTAAGAGAGAAGGAGGAGAGAAAGAGATTGATCATGTGTGTGTAAGAGAGAAGATGGAGGAGAGAAAGAGATTGATCATGTGTGTGTAAGAGAGAAGAAGGAGAAGAGAGAAAAGAGATTGATCATGTGTGTGTAAGAGAGAAGATGGAGGAGAGAAAGAGATTGATCATGTGTGTGTAAGAGAGAAGAAGGAGGAGAGAAAGAGATTGATCATGTGTGTGTAAGAGAGAAGAAGGAGGAGAGAAAGAGATTGATCATGTGTGTGTAAGAAAGAAGGAGGAGAGAAAGAGATTGATCATGTGTGTGTAAGAGAGAAGATGGAGGAGAGAAAGAGATTGATCATGTGTGTTTAAGAGAGAAGATGGAGGAGAGAAAGTGATTGATCATGTGTGTGTAAGAGAGAAGATGGAGGAGAGAAAGAGATTGATCATGTGTGTGTAAGAGAGAAGGAGGAGAGAAAGAGATTGATCATATGTGTGTAAGAGAGAAGATGGAGGAGAGAAAGACATTGATCATGTGTGTGTAAGAAAGAAGATGGAGAGAAAGAGATTGATCATGTGTGTGTAAGAGAGAAGATGGAGGAGAGAAAGAGATTGATCATGTGTGTGTAAGAGAGAAGGAGGAGAGAAAGAGATTGATCATGTGTGTGTAAGAGAGAAGAGGAGGAGAGAAAGAGATTGATCATGTGTGTGTAAGAGAGAAGATGGAGGAGAGAAAGAGATTGATCATGTGTGTGTAAGAGAGAAGAGGAGAGAAAGAGATTGATCATGTGTGTGTAAGAGAGAAGATGGAGGAGAGAAAGAGATTGATCATGTGTGTAAGAGAGAAGATGGAGGAGAGAAAGAGATTGATCATGTGTGTGTAAGAGAAAGATGGAAGAGAGAGAGATCATGAAGAGAGAGAAAGAGATTGATCATGTGTGTGTATCAGAAGAGAGAAGATGGAGGAGAGAAAGAGATTGATCATGTGTGTGTAAGAGAGAAGGAGGAGAGAAAGAGATTGATCATGAAGAGAGAAGATGGAGGAGAGAAAGAGATTGATCATGTGTGTGTAAGAGAAGAAGGAGGAGAGAAAGAGATTGATCATGTGTGTGTAAGAGAGAAGATGGAGGAGAGAAAGAGATTGATCATGTGTGTGTAAGAGAGAAGATGGAGGAGAGAAAGAGATTGATCATGTGTGTGTAAGAGAGAAGATGGAGGAGAGAAAGAGATTGATCATGTGTGTGTAAGAGAGAAGGAGGAGAGAAAGAGATTGATCATGTGTGTGTAAGAGAGGAGGAGAGAAAGAGATTGATCATGTGTGTGTAAGAGAGAAGATGGAGGAGAGAAAGAGATTGATCATGTGTGTGTAAGAGAAAGAGGAGGAGAGAAAGAGATTGATCATGTGTGTGTAAGAGAGAAGAAGGAGGAGAGAAAGAGATTGATCATGTGTGTGTAAGAGAGAAGGAGGAGAGAAAGAGATTGATCATGTGTGTGTAAGAGAGAAGGAGGAGAGAAAGAAAGAGAAGATGGAGGAGAGAAAGAGATTGATCATGTGTGTGTAAGAGAGAAGATGGAGGAGAGAAAGATTGATCATGTGTGTGTAAGAAAGAAGGAGGAGAGAAAGAGATTGATCATGTGTGTGTAAAAGAGAAGAAGGAGGAGAGAAAGAGATTGATCATGTGTGTGTAAGAGAGAAGGGAGGAGAGAAAGAGATTGATCATGTGTGTGTAAGAGAGAAGATGGAGGAGAGAAAGAGATTGATCATGTGTTTGTAAGAGAGAAGAAGGAGGAGAGAAAGAGATTGATCATGTGTGTGTAAGAGAGAAGATGGAGGAGAGAAAGAGATTGATCATGTGTGTGTAAGAGAGGAGAGAAAGAGATTGATCATGTGTGTGTAAGAGAGAAGATGGAGGAGAGAAAGAGATTGATCATGTGTGTGTAAGAGAGAAGATGGAGGAGAGAAAGAGATTGATCATGTGTGTGTAAGAGAGAAGATGGAGGAGAGAAAGAGATTGATCATGTGTGTGTAAGAGAGAAGATGGAGGAGAGAAAGAGATTGATCATGTGTGTGTAAGAGAGAAGATGGAGGAGAGAAAGAGATTGATCATGTGTGTGTAAGAGAGAAGATGGAGGAGAGAAAGAGATTGATCATGTGTGTGTAAGAGAGAAGATGGAGGAGAGAAAGAGATTGATCATGTGTGTGTAAGAGAGAAGATGGAGGAGAGAAAGAGATTGATCATGTGTGTGTAAGAGAGAAGAAGGAGGAGAGAAAGAGATTGATCATGTGTGTGTAAGAGAGAAGAAGGAGGAGAGAAAGAGATTGATCATGTGTGTGTAAGAGAGAAGAAGGAGAGAAAGAGATTGATCATGTGTGTGTAAGAGAGAGGAGAGAAAGAGAGATCATGTGTGTAAAGAGGAGGAGAGAAAGAGATTGATCATGTGTGTTAAGAGAGAAGATGGAGGAGAGAAAGTGATTGATCATGTGTGTGTAAGAGAGAAGATGGAGGAGAGAAAGAGATTGATCATGTGTGTGTAAGAGAGAAGGAGGAGAGAAAGAGATTGATCATATGTGTGTAAGAGAGAAGATGGAGGAGAGAAAGAGATTGATCATGTGTGTGTAAGAGAGAAGAAGGAGAGAAAGAGATTGATCATGTGTGTGTAAGAGAGAAGGAGGAGAGAAAGAGATTGACCATGTGTGTGTAAGAAAGAAGGAGGAGAGAAAGAGATTGATCATGTGTGTGTAAGAGAGAAGATGGAGGAGAGAAAGAGATTGATCATGATTGATCATGTGTGTGTAAGAGAGAGAGAAAGAGATTGATCATGTGTGTGTAGAAAGAAAGGAGAGATTGATCATGTGTGTGTAAAAGAGAAGAAGGAGGAGAGAAAGAGATTGATCATGTGTGTGTAAGAGAGAAGATGGAGGAGAGAAAGAGATTGATCATGTGTGTGTAAGAGAGAAGAAGGAGGAGAGAAAGAGATTGATCATGTGTGTGTAAGAGAGAAGATGGAGGAGAGAAAGAGATTGATCATGTGTGTGTAAGAGAGAAGATGGAGGAGAGAAAGAGATTGATCATGTGTGTGTAAGAGAGAAGATGGAGGAGAAAGAGATTGATCATGTGTGTGTAAGAGAGAAGATGGAGGAGAGAAAGAGATTGATCATGTGTGTGTAAGAGAGAAGGAGGAGAGAAAGAGATTGATCATATGTGTGTAAGAGAGAAGATGGAGGAGAGAAAGAGATTGATCATGTGTGTGTAAGAAAGAAGATGGAGAGAAAGAGATTGATCATGTGTGTGTAAGAGAGAAGATGGAGGAGAGAAAGAGATTGATCATGTGTGTGTAAGAGAGAAGAAGGAGGAGAGAAAGAGATTGATCATGTGTGTGTAAGAGAGAAGATGGAGGAGAGAAAGAGATTGATCATGTGTGTGTAAGAGAGAAGATGGAGGAGAGAAAGAGATTGATCATGTGTGTGTAAGAGAGAAGATGGAGGAGAGAAAGAGATTGATCATGTGTGTAAGAGAGAAGAAGGAGGAGAGAAAGAGATTGATCATGTGTGTGTAAGAAAGAAGGAGGAGAGAAAGAGATTGATCATGTGTGTGTAAGAGAGAAGATGGAGGAGAGAAAGAGATTGATCATGTGTGTGTAAGAGAAAGGAGGAGAGAAAGAGATTGATCATGTGTGTGTAAGAGAGAAGAGAGAAAGAGATTGATCATGTGTGTGTAGAAAGGAGGAGAGAAAGAGATTGATCATGTGTGTGTAAGAGAAGATGGAGGAGAGAAAGAGATTGATCATGTGTGTGTAAGAGAGAAGATGGAGGAGAGAAAGAGATTGATCATGTGTGTGTAAGAGAGAAGATGGAGGAGAGAAAGAGATTGATCATGTGTGTGTAAGAGAGAAGATGGAGGAGAGAAAGAGATTGATCATGTGTGTGTAAGAGAGAAGATGGAGGAGAGAAAGAGATTGATCATGTGTGTGTAAGAGAGAAGGAGGAGAGAAAGAGATTGATCATGTGTGTGTAAGAGAGAAGATGGAGGAGAGAAAGAGATTGATCATGTGTGTGTAAGAGA
Organism: Oncorhynchus nerka; assembly: GCF_034236695.1. Lineage (NCBI taxonomy): Eukaryota > Metazoa > Chordata > Actinopteri > Salmoniformes > Salmonidae > Oncorhynchus > Oncorhynchus nerka. The sequence continues at coordinate 21,485,566 of NC_088400.1, forward strand.
GAAGATGGAGGAGAGAAAGAGATTGATCATGTGTGTAAGAGAGAAGGAGGAGAGAAAGAGATTGATCATGTGTGTAAGAGAGAAGATGGAGGAGAGAAAGAGATGTAAGAGAGAAGATGGAGGAGAGAAAGAGATTGATCATGTGTGTGTAAGAGAGGAGGAGAGAAAGAGATTGATAATGTGTGTGTAAGAGAGAAGATGGAGGAGAGAAAGAGATTGATCATGTGTGTGTAAGAGAGAAGATGGAGGAGAGAAAGAGATTGATCATGTGTGTGTAAGAGAGAAGATGGAGGAGAGAAAGAGATTGATCATGTGTGTGTAAGAGAGAAGGAGGAGAGAAAGAGATTGATCATGTGTGTGTAAGAGAGGAGGAGAGAAAGAGATTGATCATGTGTGTAAGAAAGAAGGAGGAGAAGAGATTGATCATGTGTGTGTAAGAGAGAAGATGGAGGAGAGAAAGAGATTGATCATGTGTGTGTAAGAGAGAAGATGGAGGAGAGAAAGAGATTGATCATGTGTGTGTAAGAGAGAAGGAGGAGAGAAAGAGATTGATCATATGTGTGTAAGAGATGGAGGAGAGAAAGAGATTGATCATGTGTGTGTAAGAGAGAAGATGGAGGAGAAAGAGATTGATCATGTGTGTGTAAGAGAAGAAGATGGAGGAGAGAAAGAGATTGATCATGTGTGTGTAAGAGAGAAGAGGAGAGAAAGAGATTGATCATGTGTGTGTAAGAGAGGAGGGAGGAGAAAAGAGATTGATCATGTGTGTAAGAGAGAAGGAGGAGAGAAAGAGATTGATCATGTGTGTGTAAGAGAGAAGATGGAGGAGAGAAAGAGATTGATCATGTGTGTGTAAGAGAGAAGATGGAGGAGAGAAAGAGATTGATCATGTGTGTGTAAGAGAGAAGATGGAGGAGAGAAAGAGATTGATCATGTGTGTGTAAGAGAGAAGGAGGAGAGAAAGAGATTGATCATGTGTGTGTAAGAAAGAAGGAGGAGAGAAAGAGATTGATCATGTGTGTGTAAGAGAGAAGATGGAGGAGAGAAAGAGATTGATCATGTGTGTGTAAGAGAGAAGAGATGGAGGAGAGAAAGAGATTGATCATGTGTGTAAGAGAGAAGAAGGAGAGAAAGAGATTGATCATGTGTGTAAGAGAGAAGGAGGAGAGAAAGAGATTGATCATGTGTGTGTAAGAAAGAAGGAGGAGAGAAAGAGATTGATCATGTGTGTGTAAGAGAGAAGATGGAGGAGAGAAAGAGATTGATCATGTGTGTGTAAGAGAGAAGGAGGAGAGAAAGTGATTGATCATGTGTGTGTAAGAAAGAAGGAGGAGAGAAAGAGATTGATCATGTGTGTCTAAGAGAGAAGATGGAGGAGAGAAAGAGATTGATCATGTGTGTGTAAGAGAGAAGAAGGAGGAGAGAAAGAGATTGATCATGTGTGTGTAAGAGAGAAGAAGGAGAGAAAGAGATTGATCATGTGTGTGTAAGAGAGAAGGAGGAGAGAAAGAGATTGAAGATGGAGGAGAGAAAGAGATTGATCATGTGTGTGTAAGAGAGAAGATGGAGGAGAGAAAGAGATTGATCATGTGTGTGTAAGAAGGAGGAGAGAAAGAATTGATCATGTGTGTAAGAAAGAGATTGAGAAAGAGATTGATCATGTGTGTGTAAGAGGAGGAGAGAAAGAGATTGATCATGTGTAAGAAGAAGGAGGAGAGAAAGAGATTGATCATGTGTGTAAGAGAGAAGATGGAGGAGAGAAAGAGATTGATCATGTGTGTGTAAGAGAGAAGATGGAGGAGAGAAAGAGATTGATCATGTGTGTGTAAGAGAAGGAGGAGAGAAAGAGATTGATAATGTGTGTAAGAGAGAAGATGGAGGAGAGAAAGAGATTGATCATGTGTGTGTAAGAGAGAAGATGGAGGAGAGAACGAGATTGATCATGTGTGTGAGAGAAGATGGAGGAGAGAAAGAGATTGGAGGAGAGAAAAAGATTGATCATGTGTGTGTAAGAGAGAAGAGGAGGAGAGAAAGAGATTGATCATGTGTGTGTAAGAGAGAAGATGGAGGAGAGAAAGAGATTGATCATGTGTGTGTAAGAGAGAAGAGAGAAGAAAGATTGATCATGTGTGTGTAAGAAGAAGATGGAGGAGAGAAAGAGATTGATCATGTGTGTGTAAGAGAAAGATGGAGGAGAGAAAGAGATTGATCATGTGTGTGTAAGAGAGAAGATGGAGGAGAGAAAGAGATTGATCATGTGTGTGTAAGAGAGAAGGAGGAGGAGAGAAAGAGATTGATCATGTGTGTGTAAGAAAGAAGATGGAGGAGAGAAAGAGATTGATCATGTGTGTTAAGAGAGAAGATGGAGGAGAGAAAGAGATTGATCATGTGTGTGTAAGAGAAGAAGGAGGAGAGAAAGAGATTGATCATGTGTGTGTAAGAGAAGAAGATGGAGGAGAGAAAGAGATTGATCATGTGTGTGTAAGAAAGAAGATCATGGTGTGTAGAGAGAAGATGAAAAGAGATTGATCATGTGTGTGTAAGAGAGAAGAAGGAGGAGAGAAAGAGATTGATCATGTGTGTGTAAGAGAGAAGGAGGAGAGAAAGGAAGACATGATGTGTGTGAAAATAAACGATGGCATGGGAAAGAGAAAGGTGAGGAAAGGTAGAAATGAGGGATAGGGAGGAAGAGAGAGAGGGGGGAGAGAGAGAGAGGGAGAGAGAGAGAGTGAGAGGATGAGCAGTTAGTGATGAATAGTTGATGAAGCGCTTGCGGGCAGAGCAGTGGGGAAAAGCAATTCTCTTCCCCTCCTCTCCCTTCTCTATCCTTTCCTGACATGAATCTTGTGCAAGCCATGCTACTCTAACCCTGTCCCCGACTACCTCTCCTCCTCCCTTCATCTATCTACCTCACCCTGGCCCCCCCTCTAACCTCGACACATCTCTTCCTCTCTGTCACCTCTCCCTCATTACCCCCTCTCCCTCTTTTTCATATTTATCTCTCCCCTCATACCTAGAGAGAGAGAGAGAGAGAGAGAGAGAGGGGTGTGCAAAAGGGGTGTGGCAACAATCTTTGAGCGTGGGATGGATATATGCATGGCTGAGGAGGGGGCTTTGAGCGTGGATGGATAGATGCATGGCTGAGGAGGGGGCTTTGAGCGTGGGATGGATAGATGCATGGCTGAGGAGGGGGCTTTAAGCGTGGGATGGATATATGCATGGCTGAGGAGGGGGCTTTGAGCGTGGGATGGATATATGCATGGCTGAGGAGGGGGCTTTAAGCGTGGGATGGATAGATGCATGGCTGAGAGGGGGCTTTGAGCGTGGGATGGATAGATGCATGGCTGAGGAGGGGGCTTTGAGCGTGGGATGGATAGATGCATGGCTGAGGAGGGTGCTTTAAGCGTGATGGATAGATGCATGGCTGAGGAGGGGGCTTTAAGCGTGGGATGGATAGATGCATGGCTGAGGAGGGGGCTTGCGTGGGGATGGATAGATGCATGGCTGAGGAGGGGGCTTTGAGCGTGGGATGGATAGATGCATGGCTGAGGAGGGGGCTTTGAGCGTGGGATGGATAGATGCATGGCTGAGGAGGGGGCTTTAAGCGTGGGATGGATAGATGCATGGCTGAGGAGGGGGCTTTAAGCGTGGGATGGATAGATGCATGGCTGAGGAGGGGGCTTCCGTGGGATGGATAGATGCATGGCTGAGGAGGGCTTTAAGCGTGGGATGGATAGATGCATGGCTGAGGAGGGGGCTTTGAGCGTGGGATGGATAGATGCATGGCTGAGGAGGGGGCTTTAAGCGTGGGATGGATAGATGCATGGCTGAGGAGGGGGCTTTAAGCGTGGGATGGATAGATGCATGGCTGAGGAGGGGCTTTGGCGTGGGATGGATAGATGCATGGCTGAGGAGGGCTTTGAGCGTGGGATGGATAGATGCATGGCTGAGGAGGGGCTTTAGCGTGGGATGGATAGATGCATGGCTGAGGAGGGGGCTTTAAGCGTGGATGGATAGATGCATGGCTGAGGAGGGGCTTTAAGCGTGGGATGGATAGATGCATGGCTGAGGAGGGGGCTTTGAATGGATAGATGCATGGCTGAGGAGGGGGCTTTGAGCGTGGGATGGATAGATGCATGGCTGAGGAGGGGCTTTGAGCGTGGATGGATAGATGCATGGCTGAGAGAGGGCTTTGAGCGTGGATGATAGATGCATGGCTGAGGAGGGGGCTTGAGCGTGGGATGGATAGATGCATGGCTGAGGAGGGGGCTTTAAGCGTGGGATGGATAGATGCATGGCTGAGGAGGGGGCTTTGAGCGTGGGATGGATAGATGCATGGCTGAGGAGGGGGCTTTGAGCGTGGGATGGATAGATGCATGGCTGAGGAGGGGGCTTTTAGGTGGGATGGATAGATGCATGGCTGAGGAGGGGCTTTAAGCGTGGGATGGATAGATGCATGGCTGAGGAGGGGGCTTTAAGCGTGGGATGAATAGATGCATGGCTGAGGAGGGGCTTTGAGCGTGGGATGGATAGATGCATGGCTGAGGGAGGGGCTTTGAGCGTGGATGGATAGATGCATGGCTGAGGAGGGGGCTTTAAGCGTGGGATGGATAGATGCATGGCTGAGGAGGGGCTTTGAGCGTGGGATGGATAGATGCATGGCTGAGGAGGGGGCTTTGAGCGTGGGATGGATAGATGCATGGCTGAGGAGGGGGCTTTAAGCGTGGGATGGATAGATGCATGGCTGAGGAGGGGCTTTGAGCGTGGATGGATAGATGCATGGCTGAGGAGGGGCTTTGAGCGTGGGATGGATAGATGCATGGCTGAGGAGGGGGCTTTGAGCGTGGGATGGATAGATGCATGGCTGAGGAGGGGCTTTGAGCGTGGGATGGATAGATGCATGGCTGAGGAGGGGGCTTTGGCGTGGGATGGATAGATGCATGGCTGAGGAGGGGGCTTTAAAGCGTGGGATGGATAGATGCATGGCTGAGGAGGGGGCTTTAAGCGTGGGATGGATAGATGCATGGCTGAGGAGGGCTTTGGAGCGTGGGATGGATAGATGCATGGCTGAGGAGGGGCTTTGAGCGTGGGATGGATAGATGCATGGCTGAGGAGGGGGCTTTGAGCGTGGGATGGATAGATGCATGAGGAGGGGGCTTTTAAGCGTGGGATGGATAGATGCATGGCTGAGAGGGGGCTTTGAGCGTGGGATGGATAGATGCATGGCTGAGGAGGGGGCTTACGCGTGGGATGGATAGATGCATGGCTGAGGAGGGGGCTTTAAGCGTGGGATGGATAGATGCATGGCTGAGGAGGGCTTTGAGCGTGGGATGGATAGATGCATGGCTGAGGAGGGGGCTTTAAGCGTGGGATGGATAGATGCATGGCTGAGGAGGGGGCTTTAGCGTGGGATGGATAGATGCATGGCTGAGGAGGGGGCTTTGAGCGTGGGATGGATAGATGCATGGCTGAGGAGGGGCTTTGGGGCTTTGATGCGTGGGGATGGATAGATGCATGGCTGAGGAGAGGGGCTTTGGAGCGTGGGATGGATAGATGCATGGCTGAGGAGGGGGCTTTAAGCGTGGGATGGATAGATGCATGGCTGAGGAGGGGGCTTTAAGCGTGAGCGTGGGATGGATAGATGCATGGCTGAGGAGGGGGCTTTGAGCGTGGGATGGATAGATGCATGGCTGAGGAGGGGGCTTTAAGCGTGGGATGGATAGATGCATGGCTGAGGAGGGGGCTTTAAGCGTGGGATGGATAGATGCATGGCTGAGGAGGGGGCTTTGAGCGTGGGATGGATAGATGCATGGCTGAGAAGGGGGCTTTGAGCGTGGGATGGATAGATGCATGGCTGAGGAGGGGGCTTTGAGCGTGGGATGGATAGATGCATGGCTGAGGAGGGGGACCGGTACTCCACTGGTCAATCAGACGTGACCATCACTCTCTCTCTCTCTGCTTGTAAAAGGGTCCTCTCATTTACAAATACAACCATCTCCTCTTCTCATCTTCCTTCTAAAAGGCCTCCTGACTTGGTTCAGTTTCCACTGGGGGACAGGAAAGGATGAATGCTGTTACATTATTCACAGAGGGACTGGAATGGTGACTACACACTCTCAGGAGCAGTGCTTATATAGCTTACCTGTCTGTCTGACACAACACACAGCTGTAGTGGTAGCAGCTGGCTGATGAGAGAATCATGTTCACACCAATCCTGATAGGATTCTAATAACCAGTTCATTGAAGTGACCACATACATGCTCATCCTCAATGCAGACCTCGGCTGACATGTAAGGATTGTGTTAAAGAAGAAATCTAGGCACCACACACACACACACACACACACGCACGCACACAGACACACACACACAGACACACACACACACACACACGCACGCACACAGACACACACACACACACAGACACACACACACACACACACACACGCACACAGACACACACAGACACACACACACAGACACAGACACGCACACAGACACACACACGCACGCACGCACGCACACAGACACACACACACAGACACACACACACGCACACAGACACACACACGCACGCACACAGAGACACACACACAGACACACACACACACACACAGACACACACACATACAGACACACACAATTCAGCCTTCTGTTATCCAGTCAGTGTGCATAATTTATACAAGCCCCAGATCTCTTTGCTAAAGACAGCATGCTGAGGCATTTGCAGCAGAGCAGCAGTAGTTCATTGATGTGTGTGTGTGTGTGTGTGTGTGTGTGTGTGTGTGTGTGTGTGTGTGTGTGTGTGTGTGTGTGTGTGTGTGTGTGTGTGTGTGTGTGTGTGTGTGTGTGTGTGTGTGTGTGTGTGTGTGTGTGTGTGTGTGTGTGTGTGTGTGTGTGTCTGTGTGCGTGCGTGTGTGTGTCTGTGTGCGTGTGTGTGTGCGTGTGTCTGTGTGTGTGTGTGTCTGTGTGCGTGCGTGTGTGTGTCTGTGTGTGTCTGTGTGTGTCTGTGTGCGTGTGTGTGTGTGTGTGTGTGTGTGAGAGAGAGAGAGAGAGAGAGAGAGAGAGAGAGAGAGAGAGAGATAGAGATAAATAGATAGATAGATAGATAAATAGATAGATAGATAGATAGATAGATAGATAGATAGATAGATAGATAGATAGATAGATAGATAGATAGATAGATAGATAGATAGATAGATAGATAGATAGATAGATAGATAGAGAGTCAACAACAGAAATGAAATGCTGAAAAACAGCACAACTAAGTTGCAAAATGCTGTGCATGGTTTTAACTTCTGGCTACTTCCCTGATGTCTGGAACCAGGGGCTCATCTCCCCTATCTCCCCTATCCATAAAAGTGGAGACAAATCAGACCCCAATAATTACAGGGGAATTTGCGTAAACAGTAACTTGGGAAAGGTTTTCTGTAGCATTTTGAATTCAAGAATTCAAACCTTTCTTCAAGAAAAAAATGTAATAAGTAAATGTCAAATTGGCTTTTGATTCTATTTGACACGAAGGGCTATTCTACAAAATTCTACAAAGTGGGCTTGGTGGTGAGGTGTATGACTTAATAAAATGTATGTACACAGAAAACAAGTGTGCAATAAAAATCAAAAACCAAAGAACAGAATTATTTTCACAACGTCGAGGTGTGAGACAGGGCTGCATTTATATCAATGAATTAGCAAGACATGTTGGACCATTCTCCAGCCCCAGGACTCACATTATTTGACACAGAGGTGAAATACCTGTTATATGCTGATGACTTGGTACTTCTATCACCAACCAAAGAAGGTCTTCAACAGAACATTAATATTCTAGAGCAATATTGCCATAATTGGGCCCTGGCAGTAAATTTCCAAAAAACGCAAATCATGATTTCCCCCCCCAAAAACAGATGTCAGAAACACAAATATAAATTCACCCTGAACAACACCTTTGAACACACTAAAAATGACACCTACCTTGGTCTGACCATATCTCCATCGGGAAACTTTAATATGGCAGTGAATGCACTCAAAGAAAAAGCCCGCAGAGCAATGTATGCAATAAAAATGAAAATATTCAAAATCAACATCTCAAAAAAATTTGGACCAAAATATTTGACAGTGTAATCCTACCAATAGCTCTTTATGGAAGTGAGGTTTGGGGGCCACTCAATAAACTGGACTTTAAAATGTGGAACAAACATCCAATTGAAGCCCTACATGCAGAATTCTGTCGGAAAATCCTACAAGTTCAGAGAAATACACCAACTAATGCATGTAGGGCAGAATACAGAAAAGATCATTAACATTTTGTCTACATCTAAATTCAAGTCCAAATTCAAGTCTGCAATTTAAAGCTCTTCAAACCCAAGAGCTGAGCCCAGAAACAAGCCCTCTCAGTCAGCTGGTGTTGGACCTCACCAACCAAGCTGACACCAGCACTGCTTCAAAAGAAAGAATTCCAATAAGCAAAATCATAAATCAATCAAAGGACTCATATTTACAACATTGGAAAAATGAAACAAAATCCCAAAGCCGACTAAATTGCTATCTGGACCTAAACAGAGAATATGAATTGGCTGATTATCTCTACTCTGTCAGAGATACGAAGCAGAGACAGATCCTTACCAAGTACAGGCTGAGTGACCACCGATTGGCAATAGAAACCGGCAGACATGTAAAGACAGGGCTACCCAGAGAGATGCGTGTATGTGGTCACTGCACGACAGGGGAGGTAGAGACAGAGATGCACTTTCTCCTTTACTGTGATAAATATTCCTCACAAAGAGATTCATTATTCACAGAAATGACTACATTTATTCCACATTTTTATCAATTAAACCCAGAGGAAAACCTAAAAATACTCATGGGTGAAGGAGCAACTGCTCCTCTTGCAGCCAAATATGTATTTTCCTGCCACAGCCTGAGGGACACTAAATAATAACATCTGCATAGTAAGCAGCAACTTACTTATTATTACTATTATTGTAATATGTTCCATATTTAGATTTTATATTTATTACATTTCTACTATTGACTGTTACCATTTTATTGTTATTATTTTTGTATTTAATTTTGTATTATTATTTACTACCATTTTATATTATTATTTGCTATCGTTTATAATTTTGTTACAATGTATATTGTATACATTGTTGCTTTGGCAATATTGACACAATGAGAGAGAGAGAGAGAGAGAGAGAGAGAGAGAGAGAGAGAGAGAGAGAGAGAGAGAGAGAGAGAGAGAGAGAGAGAGAGAAAGAGAGAGAGTGAGAGAGAGAGAGAGAGAGAGAGAGAGAGAGAGAGAGAGAGAGAAAGAGAGAGAGTGAGAGAGAGAGAGAGAGTGAGAGAGAGAGAGAGAGAGAGAGAGAGAGAGAGGTAGAGAACTTGTGTAGATACTCAAAGCATTAGAGCCTGTCTCTCTGTACATCTGGGACTTTGCATGATGAGGTTCCAGTGGTGAGTAAGAGTCTGTCTGTGTCACTGTTGAGTCAAGGAAGTGTGGTCTTTGATGGCAGCATCTGAGTAGCAGATTACCTACACTACAGTCACCCCTCCCTCAGCAAGAATATGTGACACTGAAACTGCTCTGTGGCTAACTAAATAGCTGGAAAACAATGAAAGCACTTCAGCTGCAGACAGGGACTGGTTCAGCCATACAGAAACACACAGCTGACAGAGACAAACACTCCTAGCACCCTGTTGTCTCCTCTCTATTATGAGCCCTGATAGGTGGAAATGGTGGCTAGGTCTCAACTGCATCTATTTCACCCATCAAGGCCTTTCAAATTACTGGTCATGGGAGCAATGAGAATGAGTTGACGATTTTAAATTGTTTTTGTGTCTCATCATGATCTAACAGCACCAACCATTCAGGACTGGATGGTTGGTCTCCCTACTTCCTGTCACATGGTGTCAGTCTCCAGGTGTCAGAGCATGTGTACTGTCCATGGTGCTGAAACACTGTCAGGAAGATGTTGACATTTGCCTCAGGTAGAGACCAGGGGCTGTATGTATCAAACGTCTCAGAAAAGGAGTGCTGATCTAGGATCAGATCTTTCCTGTCCATGTCACCTTATTCATTGTGATCTATAAGGCAAAACCAATCCTAAATCAGCACTACTACTCTGAAATGCTTGATACATGCGGCCCCTGATCATACCGGTATTGTTTCATCATGCTAAAGGTGATGAGCTGAGTAAAGAAAGCTTCAGTTCTCCAGACTATTTGGACACATCCAAAGAATGTGTCACAGAGAATAGAAGATAATGTAACTGATGATTTAAAGAGGCAATAGGCCACTGTCTTACTCTTATCGTGCATGACAACAAGTAAAACAGACTGAGAATAGATGGATGCTATTCAGAGGTCAGAGAATATGAGCTGTCCACGGTGCTGAAACATTGTCATGCCTCTCATCTTTAGTGAAGGGCCCTAAAGGACTAAATATCCACCACCTGATCTAACAGCACCAACCGTTTCGGACTAGATGATTGGTCTCCCTATTTACTGTCACATGGTGTCAGTCTCCAAGTTGTTTGAAAGCTAACTGACATCTGAACGAATACTGATGGGTATTTGAAATGAAACTGTGTCATATTCTGTCAGATTCACTCTTCCCCTCTCTCTCTCTCTTTCTCACTTTCTCTTTCTTTCTCTCTCTGATACCTGTCCACCTCATTCTCAGACATGGGATACTACACTCACACACACACACAAACACTTTAACTGCCAGCACTGAGGCTTTTGTACAGAATCTATGTTCCATCTTTTGACTCTACATAGCCAAGCATGCCAATATCTTCCCAACATGCACACTATAGATGGTAAATAATTTTCATAATCATGGATTGTCCATACCAAATCAATGTGCTTTGTACATGGGAATCGTCTCACTCGTCCCCAGTATTGCCTATTCTACATCACTCTCACCTATAGCCAAATGTATTACAGTCTCTAGGATATCTGTCTCACACATCCATGCATGTCCTGGAAAAACGAGCCGTCTTAGTTATGTGTCACCAGGGCATGGAGATTTGAACTGTGTCAATCATCACCGATAAGGCTCACAGGGAGACCAAAGACTCCTTATATCACCGGGGTATTAGCGTGCGGCCCTGAAGCGTCCAATGAAAGCTTAACTTACCGCAGTCCTCACACAACACGCTCTCCACATCCTTCTTCAGGTCCGTTCCGCTGGCGTCCAGCGGAGCAAACGATGCCTTGAATACTAAAGGCTCGCCTGTTGGGTCCATGAAAAATATATATCTGTGGTTCTCCTCTACAGTAGTGCACGAGGCCTCGGAACCGAAGTCCCCGACGGTCACGAGCTGCTCCCGCTCGAGTCCGCCGCTGTTCACGGGCCATACGTCTAGCACTTTGACATTCACACTGTACGGGTCCCGAGAGACGTTTTCCGGTGAGGAGCGCACCTCGCCCTCGATGACCACGGCGGATCGGTATGCCTGGTCCTGGAGGGAATTGAGACTCGGGGCGTAACAGGCGAAAGAGACCCCGATGACCAGCATGGAGAAATGGACCGGATCAAGCCTCATGCCGTCGGCCGTGGCTCCGTTGCTGCAGTGCTGGGGCGGCTGAGGGGCGCGGATGACGGAGCGGGGTTGAAGTGGGGGACTGCGAATAGGCTCCGATAGCAGGGCAGAGCGGCAGACCTTGTATAAGTGTCCATGCCATCTGTGCCTGCCGCTTTCCCCATACGGTTTCAGATGGGGACACACCAGCCTAAGAACCGGAAACGGCCCGGTTATGCATGGTTAAAAATGTGGTTGCTGCATCCTCCTTCAAACCTATTACTTTCTCTTGAAACGCAACACAAGACTCGTAAATTACCCTCTACTCGAAACCAGAGGTTCTGCATGAAGCCTCTATAGTTTATCCTCTCTCTCCAGCAAATGTCATTGCATGGGTGGGCGCATTGGCTTTCTATAACGGAAAACGAATGTTAGATTTCGCGAACAGAAAAGCACAAATACACACAGCCAGACACACACAAGGTCGGGCTTTTTGATCCACCTTCAGAACTGTAGAAATCGGATTACTTTTCAGTAAAACGAAGAGTACGGAAGATAGCTGTTATCTGGTTATCCGGTTAGGCAAAGCCACAGCGCACTCCCTCCAGCCTCGTCCCCTGCACCCCACAAACACGAGCCGCTTACGTGAGCAAACATCACCTGCCCGGCCACTGGCGTCTGCTACCACTTCCTGCGCAAACACACTAATGACCGGAGCCGCGCACCCAACACCCCTCACCTCAAACCACTGACCACGGGTCAATGAAACCGCCTTGAGTCAGAACCACGGGCAACCATGATAGCAACAGCATATGGTTCGGTCGCGGTTCAGTTTAAAAAGATCCACCAAACCCAACGCTTAGAGGAGTGCGTACTGAACCACAGGGCTGGCGATCCAGAGAGGAAGGATAGAGACAAGGCTACACTGCGGCTAGTGCGATGACTAACGCTGCGAAAATCTCAATGGTTCCAGTAGTAGCCTAGTAGCCTATTGCACGGCAAGCTGTGCGTTGGAGAACCCTCTTTCTGTTTAATGACCAAACCACTGGTTACTATACCCAATAGCCGCTCCACCTATTGAAAGGCACCGGGTCCTGCGGGCATGTTCATACAGGGCTGGAGATTTCTGCACCAAAAGAAAATGAGTAATGTGTGTGATGGTGGCCGAGTGGCTCAGCGTGTGGCCACATGTGAGAATATCGATTACCAGTATTGAAGTAATGGGGAAGCCACATGTGGATAGGCGGATGCATGTAACATGTGTGCTATTTCCCTTCTCAAACCGCCAACAGACTGACGAAAGATGGCTATGTCGTACACAGATACAAGATACACTATGTCATACACAGCTTCATGGTGGTGGTATTTTCCTTTCTCTGCCAGACGCCAGCCCCCCAATCAATCAATCAATCACTTCATTCGTTCAAGATTCCCCCGCTCGCGCATTCAGAGCGCAAGCTAGATGTCAGCTAGATGTCCTTGCTTAGAGGTCAGAAAACGTGCGCTGTCTGTGGTGCTGAAACGGCGTCAGGAAGATGATATCAGTTAGCGGTAGAGAAGTGATCATACGGTGATTTCTGATCATACTAAGGATATTTGACTGATTTTACCTCATGATATTACAGATCACATTACATAGACTAAATATTGTTTTAATAATTCCCATCTGTCATCAAATTCTACGTCCTTTTGATGCTCTGTTTTCATCATCAATCAAATCACTCCTTCAACACGTCTGAGTCAATTATCTCATAAAGAGACAAATAAACCGTTATCAGTTAAGTAGACTATTATATCTTATTTTACCCACCATGCTGTACATGTACATCAATAAAATAGACATTTGTATTGTCTGTCTCTTCTCTGTTCAACACATGGGTGGGCTAGTGTTTCATTCGAGGGATTTGTTAGATGCTACAGATGCAGGCGAAACACCGTTTCTCCCATGACAGATGATGAACATTTTGTGTAATATGAGGATGTTATATTACTAATAGGAAATGGAAATCAGGGACATTATAATGAAGCATTGCATCATCACACATTATGAAGGACTTCGATTTAGTTTAAACGTTACTGAATTATATGCAGCTGCTGCACAGTTTAGGCGCAAACTTGTATATCTTGAACACACCCCTCTCCAAAACTACAGTAGGCTACTTTAATTTCCTTTCTAAAGCGTAGAGCTCTCGCGATATCGGCGGAGTGGTTGACGGGTATTCGAGGTTGCAGCAGGCTGAGGGAGACCGTGGAAGGTAAGCAGGGAGGCAGCATCATGGCGGACAGAGACAGTGGCAGTGACCACGGAGGGCTGGCCACAGGCCCCGGCTCGCTGCCCCCGGGCGCGATGGGCGCCGCGGCAAGACTCCAACACGACACAGAGGAGCTCGCATCGAAGCGAGTCGATATCCAGAATAAGCGCTTCTACCTAGATGTGAAGCAGAATGCAAAAGGCCGCTTCCTAAAGATAGCCGAGGTCGGAGCTGGGGGAAACAAGAGCCGCCTCACTCTCTCTATGTCAGTGGCAGTGGAGTTCCGCGACTATCTCGGGGACTTCATCGAACATTACGCCCAGCTGGGCCCGAGCAACCCGGACATAGTGCAGGATGAGCCCCGGCGAGCCCTCAAGAGCGAATTTCTAGTGCGAGAGAATCGCAAATATTACATGGATCTGAAAGAGAACCAGAGGGGGCGGTTCCTCAGGATCCGTCAGACCGTTAATCGGGGGCCCGGATTGGGAAGCGCACAAGGCCAGACAATCGCGCTTCCAGCGCAGGGACTTATCGAGTTCCGTGATGCTTTAGCCAAACTCATCGATGATTACGGTATGGATGAGGATCCAGCCGAACTACCCGAGGGCACCTCCTTGACTGTTGACAACAAGCGCTTTTTCTTCGACGTGGGTTCCAACAAGTACGGAGTGTTCATGCGGGTCAGCGAGGTGAAGCCTACCTACCGGAACTCCATCACTGTTCCGTGCAAAGTGTGGTCCAAATTCGGCAACACGTTCTGTAAATATGCCGAGGAGATGAGAAAGATCCAGGAGCGGAGTAGAGAGAAACGGGCCTCCGAACTCCTACCGGAGGGCCAACATGGTGACGACGGGGACGATGATTGACGGATTACCGGCTTGAGCAGAAATAAATAAATAACAACAAACAGACTTTATAAACCGACTTTTACTATAAAATATAAAGAGAGAATTCCAAGGGAAGCACCCCACACACAACCTTCACAGTCAGATTGGCAGTACTGTCTCGTCGTTCATTGCTGGATATCACCCACTTACCAACCATTTTAACAGTAAGCCGCTGCTATCAATAACTGTTTGAACTGTAAAATATGAACTGTTTCCTACTTGATTTAAATGACAATGAACAGAGTGTTTATTCCTCTAACAAACAAACAAACCGATTTTGCACACGTCCATGCTATTTCGAAAAGGTTTCCAAAGTGCAAATTTTTAAAAATACAAAATAAAAACCGGGGTATAAGCCTACATGGAAATGACGACGATCTCCATGTGAAGAAACATTTGACATCAGCACAAAGAGAAAATAAATAAATAACTTTACCAAACCAAAATCTGAAATCAGATGTAGTTTATTATTATAAGGTACGCAGGAAATAAAAATGAAAACGCTATCCATTTAATGTGTACCGCAGAATGCAACGCACAGGCTGAAAAATAGACATCTGCCAATATGCCTACACCTCTCTTTAAAAGGCATTTAAGAAAGTATTTTATTTGATCGAAAATGTAGCTATAACTCGTTTCTATAATGTCATAGGCCTTCATTATGGAGTCTTTATAAATGAAGAGGAGAGTCTACATACTGCGCTTCTATATAGGCCTTCATTATGGAGTCTTTATAAATGAAGAGGAGAGTCTACATACTGCGCTTCTATATAGGCCTAAATGGGCTAAAATCATCTTTACTATTGAATATCTACCCCTTTGCACCATGTCCATTCAAATTTGGACCAATGGTTAGATGAAAAAAGTGCTAACCTAGATATACTAATTATGATTTTGTGAATCAGCTGTATTTAAATCCTAAAATGCCCACGTTTTCTGTGGGCGAGTTTTCTTTTTGGGTGGGTGGGGGGGGGGGGGGGGGGTGTAAAAACGAGATACTCAACCGGTGATGGGAGCGCGAGACGCGTAAAAAAGACGCATCAGCGCGCGGCTACATGCATGCAGAGCCGCGTGGGCGCATCCTCTCTGACGTCAGAACAACCTGGTGCCTTATACACTCCACTCGTTTACGTGTTTCACATTGGGGTCGATGTTGATGATATCTCTCTCGACCACTGTATGTTTTCATTGATGAGTACTGTACTGCAGTATGGCTATTGGTCAACACTGATTAGCCAAATCAGAGGCCCTTTTCTGTAGCCTGTCTCCCTCCACAGGTGAGGAGAGCAGAGAATGGCTTCTAGAACAGCAACAGCAGCAGCACTTCTAATGTGAGCATGGATAGTCATCAGAGGTGTGGCGTTGATTCTGTCCACTTCTTGCACCATGTAAAATAAGATGGGTTGTAACTGGACGTGTACAGTAGTCAGTCAGTGGGGATGAGATGGAGACGGATGATGGATGAATGCCCTAAGAGTCCCTTGTGAGGTTTTTGGATGTAGGCCAAGGCAGTATATTTCTATGGTGCTACAGCCCCAATATAATCCAAACTAGACCGGGCCTGCCAGTCTAATTTGTCACCTTGCTTTATTTGATTTCTCAATGTTACTCTCCACATGATGTTGTCTGAGCAGCAGTCTCCCTCTACACAGTGTGATGACAGACTGTGAGGACATTACATTATAGTGTGCAATATTGTACGTGCCAACCGTGGCATTGTATGTCGTATAGACAAAAAAAATACAAATATATGTGTTTGATATTTGAAAAGCATGAGGCTGAATTCTGCATTATTATGGAAATGTGAAGTCTTTCTCTGCATTTAAGTGAAAAGATGTCAAACTAGTGTGTGAGATTTCCCATCACTTTCATATACAATAACCCCACTGTGTTTCAGTGAGTGTAGGCAAGTTTCTGGTGTTTCTCTTTCCACAGATTCGCTACAGAGACATAGCTACTTCCCCCCTCACAAATCAGATAGCTTATCTCATCTTCAAGTCAGTGTTAAAGGCACAGTCCTCCCCCTTCTGTGTCTTATAATTTAATTGAATAGTATCTTGAAACTTCTGTTTTACTTGGATAGAAGGAGAAAAATTAAATGAACATTACACAATGTCAACAAATTGACATGATGACAGAGGGGGTTGCCCTGACGATGAAGTGACCAACCATTCTGCCTGGGGTGAAGACGAATCATTCTGACAGTTACCCAGCATCCTTTTCTCTCAGTTCAGCAGTAAACAATGCCATAGAGGATTTCTTTAAGCGATGATTAACAATCAGCTAGCTAGGTTAACCATCAGTAGCCGGATTTAGAGTATCACTGGGTTGCTTGGATTAGTTTATTAGATCTAAACCTACTCTACTGTACTGCCATCAGACCGGCTGGCATGATGTTGAAGACAGACTGAGCAGTAGTAGGTCTGCTATAATTCCACCTGCCATTTGGATTGGGTCGGAGTTACAAGTGTAAGAACGAGGCCTCAAGATGCATGGGTCCCTATGTGGGGCCCCATATAGGGACCCTATTATATGGCCCTTTACTAGGCCAGCATTAAAGCTACATTGGGTTTCTCTCCTCTTCTGGAGAAAATTATATTCCCTAACACTGCCCCAGAATGTCAGAGATCCTTTGCATAGAGTAAAATCCACAGTTTATCTGCTACATTGTGCCCCACACATAAAGCACATTTGAGGCCAGAATCCAGTCAATATGGCACTAATGCTGTGAAAGACCAAATGCTATTTCTACACAGTACAGGCTTGATTGAATTCAGGCCTCAAATGCGAGACATGAAGACTGGAAATTCAATCCACCTTTTTCAACACTCTCTTACCTGCCAATCCTAGACATACTAATTCTAACTCATTCAGATCACATTTTATGTTTGTATGCCTCGCTCTGTAACACGCACACATTTAAAAAAAATATTAAACAAAAGTGATAATTGTTTTGTCAGTTCACAAGGTGCTATTGGGTACGTTCTGGTTCAGGAGTGGAGTGGTTCTGTGTAGTAGATTCTAGAACACTGCCTATTATAAAGGTACAGCACAGTGTTGGGGTCAGAACCAACTGCCACTGTCCAGAGTGGATGGCTTTACCATGTTGCTCACATTGCACAGTTAATCAATGGTGCACAAAATGGACGCCATGTGTTTTTGTCCGATAATCAAAACCTGCAATGGGTTGATTGAAACTGTGCAGCAGCATGGCTAGTTCAGTTCAGTGTAACATTGGTGGTGGTGATGGTGCTTGTGCGGTTTGCATCAGAGAGCGATGTCTTAGAATTTATGACCTATTAGAGGTGCTTTGTTCTTCATATTTGTACTTAACAGTGGGAATGTGTATTGTCTGACCAGTGATCTAAACAACAGCTGCATGACCATGGTAACAACCTCTACCAGTCCCTTTGGAGGTTTGGTCTTCTGGAATCTCTCCCACTACAATTCCAAAACAGACTTAACTAACTTCCATTCATTCTACCAAGCTGTTTAAAGATCTGTTCATCTGATGCTTGTTTTCTTCAGTTCAACTGATCTAGTTTCAGTGTTCTATTGTCACTATGACGTTTCACTGGGCCTTCAAGTTCAGACCAATCGCACACAGACAAAGTCTATAATATGGGCAAGGCCAATCACAATCTTGTTTGTGAAGCCAACAGTCATCTTGACCATTACTAGCTCAGCACACATTCTGTTTTGCACATACCAATGCAGAGTCCTTCATGTATGCAGACTGTATAGGCTACTGTTATGTGCAGGGAAGAGACATTGGGCAAAGGGGCTATAAAAGTCAATGGGGAGGAAGGGGGTCAATGCACAATGAACATATCCCATGTCACCGTATGGTCTAACTACCCGTTTATCAACCCTATATTATATGTTGTACCTTTCAAAATATTTTATCTGTGGTGTGTGTGTGTGTGTGTGTGTATATATATATATATATATGGTTTGTTAAATATGATGATCCTTTCAGAAAAATCTAACATACAGTATAAACAGGAAAAGCATATTGCTGTTTTTTTCCTTTGTATTTTATACTTACAGAAAGCATTGAATAAAATGGAGAAATACTTGCACTTTAGATATATTAAGAAAATACTAAATCTGCATATTATTTTTGATAGGGATCTCACATTCAGAGAGTATAAATTACTTTCCAGGCTTCATGACATTGCTGGACAGAGATGTATCGAGTTCTACTTATTTAAGTATATTTTGTCTGTGTTTCAGAAGGTTTACTAAAGTAAATTGCATGATTAACTAGTGCTACACCAATATTGTTATTTTTTAGTTGGTAGAAATGTCTGAAAACTGTGATAACAGTCCACATGTCCCATGTATAACTTCTTCTCATACATTCTAGAGCAGTTCTTACTTATTTATGGCCTTTCCTGACTACATGACGATGGTGCTTAAATTGGCTTTGAAAAATCTGCTCATCCTACATCTGGCATCATCATAACTTGCATCTTACTGTACTTCATTACTTTGTTTATGTACTTTCACTACCTTATTAAATTTATGTTGATGGAAAAAAAGTGTGCTGTTTTGTACGTTGTTATTTTAATGTTAGAAAGCCGTTCGTCTGAAAATGACTAATTGCAATACACCGCCATTCCTCATGCTCGTGTCTATATGGAGTGTCTGGCTGAGTTCCACAGAAAATATTCATCAGAATGGTCCAAAATAACTTCAATATGGAAGTACTGGTAGTGGCGCCAATAGACCTACCTGCTGGTGAAGTGCTGGTGAAGTGGGAAGTTCGCTAGAAGATACTTCAGGCGCGCGCTTTCCAACGTGATGGCGATATGCGATAATGGTGCGGTCCATGGTGCTAAAATAGGCCAATTCATATGGAAGGCCAAAATGTTCAAATCGTATTACCAGGAAAAAAAATCTTAGCACTCGTAATGATCATTTCTCACTTGGTCAAGAATAGACAGGTTGGCTGACAATGTCGCGAAAATAAAGCATGCGCATTAATGGGGCCGGCATCCGTGCTTTATGATTCTGAACTGTCAGATAGCTAGCAACAATGACAAGAAGCTGTCATGTGGGGAATCATATAGTTGGCTCGTTTCAGCTGTTTTAAAAAATCTTATTATTGATACCATGTCTTGTTTTGAGGTGTTTTGATTGATTTCATGTCAATGATAATATGGCTAAAATTCGCTAGCTAGCTAACCAATAACTGTAACAATGTGTTTGAAAGACAATCAAATAAAATGTTATTTGTCACATGCTTGGTAAACAACCGGTATATACAATAAACAAACAGGCAGGAAGCAGGTCTCGAACCCTCGACCTTCTAGCCCGAGGTCCGGCGCGTTATCGGCTGTGCTGCAAAAGCATGCTCGTGTGGCGGAGACGATTTCCACGCTTATAAACCCAGGGTCGTTACAATATCAACAGTGAAATGCTCACTTACAGGCCCTTCTCAACAATGCAGAGAATAAAAAAAGTGAAATAACAGAAAACTAATATGAGTCCGAGTTGATATGCAGGGGTATGAGGTAATTGAGGTATATACACTGTATGTATATATAGGTAGGGATAAAGTAACTAGGCAACAGGATAGATAATAAATAGTAACAGCAGCATATGTGGTGAGTAAAAAGACTTAGTGAAAAAATGGTAAATTAAAATAGTTAAATAGTTAACCAATAGCTACCCGGACTAACTATTTAGCAGTCTTATGGCTTCGGTGTAGAAGCTGTTTAATGTCCTGTTGCTTCCAGACTTGGTGCATCAGTAGGGCTTGTCATGTGGTATGAGAGTCTATGACTTGAGTAGCTGGAGTCCTTGACAATTTTTAGGGCCTTCTTCTGACACCGCCTGGTATAGAGGTCCTGGATGGCAGGGTGCTCGACCCCAGTAATGTACTGTGCGATACACACTACCATCTGTAGTGTCTTGCGGTGATGCAGCCAGTCAAGATGCTCTCAATGGTGCAGCTGTGGAACCTTTTGAGGATCTGAGGGCCCATGCCAAGTCTTTTCAGCTTCCTGAGGAGCAAGAGGCGTTGACGTGCCTTCTTCAAGACTGTGTTCGTGTGTGTGGATGACTGTTGCTGTTAATTCCTTAGTGATGTGGACACAGAGAAACTTGAAGCTCTCGACCCACTCCACTACAGCCTTGTCAATATGGATGGGGGTGTGCTTGTCCCTGTTTCCTGTAGTCCACGATCAGCTCCTTTGTCTTGCTGACGATGAGGGAGAGGTTGTTGTCCTGGCACCACACTGCCAGGTCACTGACCTCCTCCCTATTGGTTGTTTCATCGTCGTTGGTGATCAGGCCTATCCCTGTCATGTCATCAGCAAACTTGATGATGTTGTTGGAGTCGTGCGTGGCCACACAGTCGTGGGAGAATAGGAAGTACAGGAGGGGACTAAGCACGCACCCTGAGGAGCCCCGTGTTGAGGGTCAGTGTGGCGGATGTGTTGTTGCCTACCCTCACCACCTGGGGGCAGCCCTTCAGGAAGTCCAGGATCCAGTTGCAGAGGGATGTGTTCAGTCCCAGGGACCTGAGCTTGGAGGTTACTATGGTGTTGAATGCTGAGCTGTAGTCAGTGAACACCATTCTCACATAAGTGTTGCTCTTGTCCAGGTGGGAGAGGGCAGTGCGGAGTGCAATAGAGATTGCGTCATTTGTGAATCTGTTGGGGCGGTATGAGAATTGGAGTGGGTCCAGGGTGTCTGGGATGATGGTGTTCATGTGAGCCATGACCAGCCTTTCGTGGTATTTCATGGCTACAGATGTGAGTGCTACCTTGACAACAACTGCTCATTGTGTCCACGATGTGGATGTGATGTGTATTAGTAATACATTGTGAACTAGCTATGCATGCAAGTCAACAATGTTCTTTAACTCAAACTGAAAGACAACATTTTCCACATTATTTCCTTGCCTGCATTACATTTCTCTTATAGAAACATAGTGCTAGGGCAATATCTCTAGATAAAGAATTTATAATAAAAACATCACCACCAATTTCTATTATATATAAAAGATGACTTTATGAAGCCCTGCCAATAATAACTAGTCAAGATGTATTTCACTTTAAACTGCCCTAAACAAACAAAACAACTATATAACATTTCCATTTTTTACAACAGAGTGCTCTAGTAGCTTCATTAGTTAAAAAACAAAACACATACTAATATTTTAGACAGGATCAGCAAAGTAAAAAACCTTCTCACATTTCTATATTACAACAGCACTGCTCTGCCCTAAAACATAGGGAAAACAATGGTTAGTTAGAACAACAGCCAAAGTGACAAGGTCGGTCCTCAGAGTAAGAAAGACATAACCAATAAGGTATAAAATGGGAGTTCTGATTCTGAATTCCACTTCAGTAAACAGAGCTAAGGATCAATGATCCAGTCTCATCACTCTGGAATAGAAAAACACAGGATATATATAGCCCCTGTGTCTGGTCTGACCGTGCAAATATTCCGTACCGCTTTAGTGTCGAGAAAGAGATAATAAGAATTAGGGACGCTATCCCATCTGAAGTCCAGTCAGGAGAGGGGGAAGGGAGAAAGAGAAGGGGATGAGTTTCAATGTTCAATGAAGAATAATGTAGTCCAGCAGAACCACTGCCTTCCTTCCTCCCTCCATCTTTCCATGGTTCCGAGAGAGCTGGGTTACTCTCCTCTCTCTGGTCTCCGATATGAATATGATTCTACACACGAGTAACGGTGTGTTCTGTTCACCACTTCCTCTATTTCTTCTGCTGCTAACCACTTCATCTACTTCCTCTTCTGCTGCTAACCACTTCATCTAGTTCCTCTTCTGTTCACCACTTTCTCTACTTCCTCTGCTGCTAATCACTTCATAAACTTCCTCTTCTGCTTACCACTCTCTCTACTTCCTCTTCGGCTCACCACTTTCTCTACTTCCTCTGCTGCTAATCACTTCATAAACTTCCTCTTCTGCTTACCACTTTCTCTACTTCCTCTTCTGCTCACCACTT
>NC_088400.1:21510710-21518210 GCF_034236695.1 Oncorhynchus nerka
TGGATATATTGGAATAAGTGGATATATGGAGGCTTAAATGTCCTGACCTAGTGAGATATACATGGCGGAGGCTTAAATGTCCTGACCTAGTGAGATATACATGGCGGAGGCTCAGTCAAGACTGGCGTTTTGACTACTCGCTGGGACCAAAAGTTTAAAAAGTGTTGATAGGGGACAGAATGTGGTAGGACCATCAAATAATTGTCATATACATTACATATACATTACTCCACATGGGACAGGATATTGGAAATGTAATCGAAGCCTATTGGATGATAACTTGTTTTTAACTAGGATAGAATCATTTATAATGGACTTTTTCAGATATAACACAAGTACAGCAGATGCCCTTATTGTATGGGGCACTTTTAAATGTGCCTTTAGAGGCCATGCAATTCAGTACTCATCAATAGAACAAAAGACATTTAGGTCAAAAGAGTCCATATTAATAAAGGAAATAGAAGGAGTAACAGTACAGATAGATAGTAATAAAAACTGTATCATAGAGGCACAGAATAAGTTAGAGAAAAAACAAAAAGAAAGATCCAGTGTAATATAGTATAAAAAATCAATCGAACTGGATGGAATACGGCAAAAAAGTAGCAAATTATTTTTTATTCTACAACAGAAATGCTACCAAAAATGATTTCCTGAAACTTCTTACAAATGATGGAATCACTCATGATTCACCAAAATATTTTGAAATAGGAAGCAAAGAACTTTAAGCATATGTTTTCGTTTCAGTCTCCTGCATCTCCACTAACCGAAATTAATTGTACAGAAAGACTCATGTGAAGGCCAAATTACAGAGGAGGAACTTCTTGATGCAATTATAGCCAGGAAAACTCCAGGGCTGGATGGCATATAGGAATGTTATTAGCATGTTTTAACCACTGCTATAAAAATGGGATATTATCAGATACTTAACAAAAAGGTCTCATTTCATTAATACTGAAACAGGACCAAAGTGGTACCTATAAAGATCCAGTCCATTTAATTGGAGGCCCCTTACACTTCAATGGTGTGATGCCAAAATTCTGGCAAAATGTATAGCGCATAGAATTCAAAAGGTATTGTCGGATATAATTCATCCTAATCAGACAGGTTTTTTTTACGTGGACGATACATTGAGGATAATATAAGACATGTACTGGAAACAATAGACCACTATGGCAAATCTGTGAGATCAGGCCTGGTATTCATAGCTGACTTTGAAAAGGCTTTTGACAAAGTATGACTCATTTCATTCATTTATAAATGCCTGGAATATTTCAATTTAGGAGAATCTCAAGTAAAACAAGCTTGTCCGCTATCGGGATATCTATTTATTACGGCCATAGAAATGCTATTAAAATCAGATCTAACAATAATATCAACTGCTAGAAATGCAGGGCTTAAAAAAAGGTGTCATTGTACGCTGATGATTCATGTTTAAATCCACAATTAGAATCCCCACACAGCCTCATAGAGGATCTAGATACTTGTTCTAACCTCTCTAGATTAAAACTAAATTATGATAAATGTATATTATGTATAACATTGTTTAACTTTTACATTACCGTGTAGTTTACCAATGAAATGGTCTGACGGGGAAGTGGACACACTCAGTATTCATATCCCGAAAGAAAGAAAAGATCTCCCTACGATACATTATAATAGAATGTAAGCAATAAATACGATCTTGCTACCATGGAAAGGAAAATACCTGTATATTTGTGGAAAAATCAACCTGATTAACTCTTTAGTCATATCCCAGTTTACTTATTTGCTTATGGCCTTGTCTACACCTAGCGACCTGCTTTTTAAATTATATAAGCAAAAGATATTCCATTTCATTTGGAACGGCAAGCCAGACAAAATGAAAAGGTCTTGTTTATATGATGAACATGAATTTGGAAGGTAGAAATGATTAAATCATAAAGCATTAGACCTCTCACTAAAGGCTTCAGTCATACTAAAGTTATACTTAAATCCAAACGGGTTCTCTACCAGATTAGTAAAAATGTCCCTTGATCAAGAATGGCCTTTATATCTTTATTCAGATTAGGACCTCTCACTTTCGCTTATTTGAAAATTAAATTATCTCTAAAATATCGCTATTTTTACTAGCCATAGAAAGTTGGTTGCAATTTCATTTTAATCCACCAGAAAACACATAACAAATAATACAACAAATATTGTGGTTAAACTCAAATATTGCAATTGAGTTAAGTTTTAAAAAATCATTATTTGGGTAAAAAAAATGCTTAACAAGGATATCATCTTTGTAAATGATATCATAAATAGGACTGGCGGAGTTAGGTCACACATGCAGCTATCAAAAATATATGGAAACGTCTGCTCTACCCAAAATTACAACCAAACTAACTACAACATTACCGCAAAAATGGAAGAGCCAAAGTAAGGAACTTGTCTGTCGGCCCTGCATTAAAGACCAAAATTGGTTTAAAAAAATTGTGATGAAAAAGTATACCAGTTGCTGTGCCATATAGATAGCAAAAGAGTTTTCGATGTATCGATTTCATGGCACATGGTTGATGAGCTCATACACAAAACGACGCCGCATTTAAAACTTAAAATGTTTCTATTTAAAAGCTTATACAAAATTCTTGCAACCAATACAATGTTATATGTATGGAGGATACAACCATCCCAGCTCTGTAGATTCTGCTGCGAAGAGACAGAATCATTAGATTCTTTGTTTTGGTACTGTCCATATGTAGCTTGTTTTTGGTGGCAGGTTTAGGAATGGCTGAAGGATTGCAACATTTACCTGGATCTAACTCTGCAAATAGCACTACTGGGTGTGAATCGATCTATAATACAATAATAATTTTAGCAAAAATGTTTATCTATAATTTACAATCTGTAGAAACTATGAGAATAGAAAGGTTCAGAACTTTTGTGAAACATCACAGCAAATGAAAACAAATATATGGCAAATGGAAATGAAAACTGGATGGTCTTCTGAGATACAGTAAATGGGAAGGGTTGAGGTAAGCTGAAGGATGGGACTATATTATGTAGAAGCCTAAGTGTTGTTGTCCATTAGTTTACCCCAATTAGGGAGGGGTGGTAGGGTTAGGGGAGGGGTGGTAGGGTTAGGGGAGGGGTGGTAGGGGTAGGGGAGAGGTGGTAGGGTTAGGGGAGGGGTGGTAGGGTTAGGGGAGGGGTGGTAGGGTTAGGGGAGGGGTGGTAGTGTTAGGGGAGGGGTGGTAGGGTTAGGGGAGAGGTGGTAGTGTTAGGGGAGGGTAGTAGGGTTAGGGGAGGGGTGGTAGTGTTAGGGAGGGGTAGTAGGGTTAGGGGAGGGGTGGTAGTGTTAGGGGAGGGGTGGTAGGGTTAGGGGAGGGGTGGTAGGGTTAGGGGAGGGGTGGTAGGGTTAGGGGAGAGGTGGTAGTGTTAGGGGAGGGGTGGTAGGGTTAGGGGAGAGGTGGTAGTGTTAGGGGAGGGGTGGTAGGGTTAGGGGAGGGGTGGTAGGGTTAGGGGAGAGGTGGTAGTGTTAGGGGAGGGGTGGTAGTGTTAGGGGAGGGTGGTAGGGTTAGGGGAGGGGTGGTAGGGTTAGGGGAGGGTGGTAGGGTTAGGGGAGAGGTGGTAGTGTTAGGGGAGAGGTGGTAGTGTTAGGGGAGGGGTGGTAGGGTTAGGGGAGGGGTGGTAGGGTTAGGGGAGGGGTGGTAGGGTTAGGGAGAGGTGGTAGTGTTAGGGGAGGGGTGGTAGGGTTAGGGGAGAGGTGGTAGTGTTAGGGGAGGGGTAGTAGGGTTAGGGGGAAATAATGAAGGAAAATATATGAAAAAATATAAATATACACAGTACCAGTCAAAGGTTTTGACACACCTACTCTCATTCAAGGGTTTTTCTTTATTTTTACTATTTTATATATTATAGAATAATAGTGAAGACATCAAAACTATGAAATAACACATGGAATCATGTACTGAAATAACAAAATTATTTTTAAACAAATCAAAACATATTTTATATTTGAGATTCTTTAAAGTAGCCACCCTTTGCCTTGATGACAGCTTTGCACACTCTTGGCATTCTCTCAACCAGCTTCACCTGGAATGCTTTTCCAACAGTCTTGAAGGAGTTCCCACATATGCTGAACACTTGTTGGCTGCTTTTCCTTCACTCTGCAGTCCAACTAATCCCAAACCATCTCAATTGGGTTGAGGTCAGGTGATTGTGGAGGCCAGGTCATCTGATGCAGCACTCCATCACTCTCCTTCTTGGTCAAATAGGCCTTACACAGCCTGGAGGTGTGTTGGGTCTTTGTCCTGTTGAAAAACAATGATATTCCCACGAAGCGCAAACCAGATTTTTTATTTTTCATTTTATTTAACTAGGCAAGTCAGTTAAGAACAAATTCTTATTTTCAATGACAGCCTAGGAACAGTGGGTTAACTGCCTTGTTCCCACAACCACCCACGGCAGTTCCCACAACCACCCAGGGCAGTTCCCACAACCACCCACGGCAGTTCCCACAACCACCCAGGGCAGTTCCCACAACCACCCAGGGCAGTTCCCACAACCACCCACGGCAGTTCCCACAACCACCCAGGGCAGTTCCCACAACCACCCAGGGCAGTTCCCACAACCACCCACGGCAGTTCCCACAACCACCCAGGGCAGTTCCCACAACCACCCAGGGCAGTTCCCACAACCACCCAGGGCAGTTCCCACAACCACCCAGGGCAGTTCCCACAACCACCCAGGGCAGTTCTATTGGTTGCAAGAATTTTGTTTTTGTTTTACCATGTCAGCTCGGGTATTGCGATCTTGCAACCTTTCGGGTTACAAGTCCAACGCTCTAACCACTAGGCTACCTGCCGCCCCCAGATGGGATGGCGTATTGCTACAAAATGCTGTGGTAGCCATGCTGGTTAAGAGTGCCTTGAATTCTAAACAAATCACAGACAGTGTCACCAGCAAAGCCCCCCCACACCATCACATCTCCCCCTCCATGCTTCACAGGGGGAACCACACATGTGGAGATCATCCGTTCACCTACTCTTGAGTCTCACAAAGACATGGCGGTTGGAACCAAAAATCTCAAATTTGGACGCATCAGACGAAATAACAGATATCCACCGGTCCATATCCATTGATATCCAATGTCCATTGCTCGTGTTTCTTGGCCCAAGCAAATTTCTTCTTATTATTGGTGTCCTTTAGTAGTGGTTTCTTTGCAGCAATTTGACCATGAAGGCCTCATTCACACATCCTCCCTTCAACAGTTGATGTTGAGAAGTGTCTGTTACTTGAACTCTGTGAAGCATTCATTTGGGTTGCAATTTCTGAGGCTTGTAACTCTAATGAACTTATCCTCATTCAGAGGTGACTCTGGGTTTTCCTTTCCTGTGGCGGTCCTCATGTCAGTTTCATCATAGCGCTTGATGGTTTTTGCGACTGCACTTGAAAAAACTTTCAAAGTCTTGAAATGTTCCATATTGACTGAACTTCATGTCTTAAAGTAATGATGGACTGTTACTTTTACCAAATAGGGCTATCTTCTGTATACCACCCCTACCTTGTCACAACACAACTGATTGGCTCAAACTAATTAAGAAGGAAAGAAATTATACAAATTCACTTTTAACAAGGCACACCTGTTAATTGAAATGCATTCCAGGTGACAACCTCATGAAGCTGGTTGAGATAATGCCTAGAGTGTGCAAAGCTGTCAACAAGGCAAAGGGTGGTTACTTTGAACAATCTAAAATATAAATATATTTTGATTGGTTTAACACTTTTTTGGTTACTACATGAGTCAATATGTGTTATTTCATAGTTTTGATGTCTTCACTATTCCTATACAATGTAGAAAAAAGTCAAAGTAAAGAAAGACCTGGATTGAGTAGGTGTGTCCAAAGTTTTGACTGGTGCTGTCTATCTATCTATCTATCTATCTATCTATCTATCTATCTATCTATCTATCTATCTATCTATCTATCTATCTATCTATCTATCTATCTATCTATCTATCTATCTATCTATCTGTCTGTCTGTCTGTCTGTCTGTCTGTCTGTCTGTCTGTCTGTCTGTCTGTCTGTCTGTCTGTCTGTCTGTCTATCTATCTATCTATCTATCTATCTATCTATCTATCTATCTATCTATCTATCTATCTATCTATCTATCTATCTATCTATCTATCTATCTATCTATATTGCCTGCCTGCCTCCTGCCTGCCTGACTGACTGCCTGCCTGCCTATCTGCTTTGTCTCTTACCTCATATATGAGGTAGTGCTCTTTGATTCGGTACTCCTCCCACTCTCTGCTCTTGGGAGAAGGTGAGGGCGGACTCTTCCTGTGTTCCTCTACCTCCATACTCATCTGCTTCAGCTTCCCCTCGTGAAACTGTAGCTGCTCCTCCTGCACCAATCACAGCAACACATCAACCAGCAGTAACAGCCAATCAAATACCACAATCAATCTAGGGTGCACTCAAACTATGCTATATTTGTAGCTGTGTGTGTACCAAATGTATGCAAGAGAGTGTGTGCATGCATTGTCAATGTATGTGATTGAACACACACACATGAATTAATGTGTATGTGTGTGTACCTGGTTTAGCCGGGTAGAGGAGGAGGGCAGTAGAGGTCTACAGAACGTCTTCATGGAGCCGATGGCAGCAGGGAAGGCCGGGGCAGAGAACAGAGCTGCTACCAGGTTAATACGGAATATCCACGACATCATCTCCTCCTCACTCCTACAGAGGGAGAGAGAGCAGGATAGAGAGAGAGAGAGAGGAAGAGAGAGCAGGAGAGAGAGAGAGCGAGAGAGAGAGAGAGAGAGAGAGAGAGAGGAAGAGGAAGAGAGAGCAGGGGAGAGAGAGAGAGAGAGAGAGAGGAAGAGGAAGAGAGAGCAGGAGAGAGAGCAGGAGAGAGAGAGAGAGAGAGAGAGAGGTAGAGAGAGCAGGAGAGAGAGAGAGAGAGAGAGAGAGAGAGAGAGGGAGGGAGGGAAAGAGTGGGAGAGAGAGAAAGAGAGGGAGAGAGAGACAGGGGGGAAGATAGACATGTCTGTGTGAGCTCAGTTGGTAGAGCAGGACACTTTCAGTGCCAGGATAGAGGGTTTGATTCCCGGGACCACCCGTACGTAAAATGTGTGCATGACCGTAATTCATTTTTGGGAAAAAGTATCAGCTAAACAGCATACATTATTATTATTGTAATATGGGAGAGAGTATGACACAATTTGCGACAAAATAATATTTGGCTAATAATATTAATAATATTCGACTAATAATAACGCCAAATTTCTGTACATCATGAAAGTCAGTTATCATTGCGTGACAAAATAACAATGTGCATTAGAGGACATGTAGCTGGTTCCCATGAACAGGCCTCCCCTACAGGCCAGAGTAGCAGAGGACCTACGGTGCCTGCAGCAGGGACACTCTCCTGTCAGAGAGAGAGAACAGGCCTCCCCTACAGGCCAGAGTAGCAGAGGACCTACGGTGCCTGCAGCAGGGACACTCTCCTGTCAGAGAGAGAGAACAGGCC
>NC_088400.1:21520710-21635710 GCF_034236695.1 Oncorhynchus nerka
ATGTGTTGATTGGTTACATTACAGCCACAGATATACTGTATACTGTACATGGAGAGACACAGAAGAGGTTAGTGCTAAAAACGACTTACCACCTACGGAGCAGGACAACCAGAGGATACACAGAGGTCACACAAAGGACAGACAGAATGCAGGAGGATATGAGAGGAGAGGAGAAGAAAGGAAAGAGAGAGGGGAAGATTGTGAGAGCGCATGTTAAACACTGGCTAAGAGTTAGTATACTGTGGTATTTAGTAGTAGGAGACAGAAAGAGGAGGCAGAAGGAGACAGAAAGAGGAGGCAGGAGACAGAAAGAGGAGTCAGAAGACAGAAAGAGGAGTCAGGAGACAGAAAGAGGAGGCAGGAGACAGAAAGAGGAGTCAGAAGACAGAAAGAGGAGTCAGGAGACAGAAAGAGGAGGCAGGAGACAGAAAGAGGAGTCAGAAGACAGAAAGAGGAGTCAGGAGACAGAAAGAGGAGGCAGGAGACAGAAAGAGGAGTCAGAAGACAGAAAGAGGAGTCAGGAGACGGAAAGAGGAGTCAGGAGACAGAAAGAGGAGGCAGGAGACAGAAAGAGGAGTCAGAAGACAGAAAGAGGCGTCAGAAGACAGAAAGAGGAGGCAGGAGACAGAAAGAGGCAAAAAAGTAGGACAGAGGACAGAAGAGAGAGAGAGAGAGAGAGAGAGAGAGAGAGAGAGGAGCTATGTTGATGCAGCACATCATTTGTAAACAGGTGTTGCCTGGCTTAAGGGGGGGGGGGGGTTATTCTTAAAGACAGCCAAGCTAAAAATATAAATACAATGAGTCGACTGCAGTAGGAGGGATCCTGCCTTTACATTGATTTCCATCCATCTCCACAGACTGTAGGTTTGATAACAGAGCTGTACATACGTGTCCATGTAGATCAGTGTTGAGCAGCATTAGGGCGCAGGTTAACGTATGGGCTCCGTCTGTTGGAAGAAGAAAACGTGTTTTTGATTGTTATCTAAATGTCATGAGCTTATATTTTGAAGTCTCAACAATACCTGGCATAATACTTTATAATATGCCATTCAAAATGTGAATGTAAGAAATGTCATGTTTTTAAAATGTTTTTTGGGAGAATCTAGTTGGGGCAGCTCCACCTCAGGGGCAAAACCTTTTAGTGGCCTACCTCTTGATGACGAAGAGTAAAATGAGCAGCTCTAATGTTAATGTCCTGCAATTCTACACATTTTGCCATGGGGCGTAGAGAAATCATTGCAGTTTTAAAGCACAGTTTTGACAATTCTACACATTTTCCCATGGGATGGTGAGAAACGATTTAAAATGTATAGCTAATTTATAGCTAAACATTCTGTAGTTTTAAGACTCATTTAATGCTATTCTGCTCACTTTGCCATGGGGCAGACAGAACATTCTGTAGTTTTAAAACTCATTTAATGTGATTCTGCTCACTTTGCCATGGTGCAGACAGAACATTCTGTAGTTTTAAAATTAATTTAATGCTATTCTGCTCACTTTGCCATGGGGCAGAGAGAACATTCTGTCGTTTTAAAACTAATTTAATGCTATTCTGCTCACTTTGTCATTGGGCAGACAGAACATTCTGTAGTTTTAAAACTAATTTAATGCTATTCTGCTCACTTTGCCATGGTGCAGAGAGAACATTCTGTAGTTTTAAAATTAATGTAATGCTATTCTGCTCACTTTGCCATGGGGCAGAGAGAACATTCTGTAGTTTTAAAATTAATTTAATGCTATTCTGCTCACTTTGCCATGGTGCAGAGAGAACATTCTGTAGTTTTAAAATTAATTTAATGCTTTTCTGCTCACTTTGCCATGGTGCAGAGAGAACATTCTGTAGTTTTAAAATTAATTTAATGCTATTCTGCTCACTTTGCCATGGTGCAGACAGAACATTCTGTAGTTTTAAAACTCATTTAATGCTTTTCTGCTCACTTTGCCATGGTGCAGAGAGAACATTCTGTAGTTTTAAAATTAATTTAATGCTATTCTGCTCACTTTGCCATGGTGCAGACAGAACATTCTGTAGTTTTAAAACTCATTTAATGCTATTCTGCTCACTTTGCCATGGTGCAGACAGAACATTCTGTAGTTTTAAAATTAATTTAATGCTATTCTGCTCACTTTGTCATTGGGCGGAACTAAAACTCTATTCTAAAGCTAATTTCCTGCCATTCTACACATTTTGCAATGGGATGGAGAGAATCTTTTTCAGTTTCATAGCTAATTCCACACATTTTGCCATGGGATGGAGAGAATCTTTTTCAGTTTAATAGATAATTCCACACATTTTGCCATGGGATGGAGAGAATCTTTTTCAGTTTCATAGCTAATTCCACACATTTTGCCATGGGATGGAGAGAATCTTTTTCAGTTTCACAGATAATTCCACACATTTTGCCATGGGATGGAGAGAATCTTTTTCAGTTTCATAGCTAATTCCACACATTTTGCCATGGGATGGAGAGAATCTTTTTCAGTTTCATAGCTAATTCCACACATTTTGCCATGGGATGGAGAGAATCTTTTTCAGTTTCATAGCTAATTCCACACATTTTGCCATGGGATGGAGAGAATCTTTTTCAGTTTCATAGATAATTCCACACATTTTGCCATGACTTACAATGCATTCAGAAAGTATTCACATCCCTTAACTTTTTCCACATTTTGTTGTGTTACAGCCTGAATTTCAAATAGATTCAATTTAGATTTTTTTGTCACACACAATACCCCACAATGTCAAAGCGGAATTATGTTATTGGGGAAAAAAAGTTGAATTAATTAAAAATGAAAAGTTGAAATGTCTTGAGTGAATAAGTATTCAACCCTTTTGTTATGGCCTAAATAAGATCAAAAGTAAAACTTTTCTTAAAAAGTCACATATTAAGTTGCATGGACTCACTCTGTGCGCAATAATTGTGTTTAACATGATTTTTTAATGACTACCTCTTCTCTGTACCTCACACATATAATTATTTGTAATGTCCCGCAGTCGAGCAGTGAGTTTCAAACACAAATTCAACCACAAAGACCAGGGGGTTTCCAATGCCTCACACCTATTGGTAGATGGGTAAATAAATAACAATTAAAAGCAGACATATCGATTTGAGTATGGTGAAGTTATTAATTACACTTTAGATGGTGTATCAATAAACATAGTCACAAATAAGATTCATGCGTCCTTCCTAACTAAGTTGCCAGAGAAGAAGGAAACTGCTCAGGAATTTCACCATGGGGCCAATGGTGACTTTAAAATAGTTAGAGTTTAATAGCAGTGATAGGAGAAAACTGAGAATGGATCAACAACATTGTAGTTACTCCACAATACTAACCTAATTGACAGAGTGAAAAAAGGAAGCCTGTACAGAATAAAAAATATTCCAAAACACGCATCCTGTTTGCAACAAGGCACTAAAGTAAAACTGCAAAGAATGTGGCAAAGAAATCTACTTTTTGTCCTGAATACAAAGCGTTATGTTTGGGGGAAAATCTAACACAACACATCACTAAGTACCACTCTTCATATTTTCAAGCATGGTGGTGGCTACATCATGTTATGGGTATGCTTGTCATCAGCAATGACTAGGGTGTTTTTTTGATGAAAAGAAACAGAATAGAGGGAAGCACAGGCAAAATCCTAGAGGAAAACCTGGTTTAGTCTGCATTCTAACAGGAAAATTCACCTTTCAGCAGGACAATAACCAAAAATACCAGGCCAAATATACACTGGAGTTGCTTACCAAGACAACATTGAATGTCCTAGTTACAGTTTTGACATAAATTGGCTTGGATTTCTGAGAAAGAATTGTAAATGGCTGTCTAGCAATGATCAACATCCAACTTGGCAGAGCTTGAAGAATTTAAAAAAAGAATAATTTGCAAATAATGTACAATCCAGATGTGCACTTCTCTTAAAATGTTCGCAGCTTTTTGTTAAAAATCGCGCAACATTTCTGCGCCCTGCTATTCATGCCAGGAATATAGTATATGCATATGATTAGTATGTGTGGATAGAAAACACT
Source organism: Oncorhynchus nerka (assembly GCF_034236695.1). Classification (NCBI taxonomy): domain Eukaryota; kingdom Metazoa; phylum Chordata; class Actinopteri; order Salmoniformes; family Salmonidae; genus Oncorhynchus; species Oncorhynchus nerka. The sequence goes on from NC_088400.1 coordinate 21,524,736, forward strand.
CAGACGTTTCTAAAACTGGTTAAATCACGGCTGTGACTATAACAGAACGTGCGTTTCATCGAAAAGTGCAGGAAAATCTGATCACTGAAAATGGAAATAAATATCCATGCGCTACTTCCAGGAATTGTTCAAAGTGAACCGGATTAAATGAGGCCGAGGTTGCAGTACCTACAGCTTCCACACGATGTCTAGAGTCTTGTCATTTGATTCGGCTTTGATTCTTGGTCAAACCGACACAAGGGAACCGATTCCCTCCGGTCTCCGACCGGATGTTTTGGTTGAGATTTCTCCAGACATTTTTTCGAGACGGACACCTATAGAATTTACATCGCCTCCTGATGAATTTTATCGCTTATTAACGTGTACTAATACCTAAAGTTGCATTACAAAAGTATTTCGAAGTGTTTTGTGAAAGTTTATCGTCAACTTTTTTAATTTTAAAAAATGACGTTACGTTAGAAAAAGCTATTTTTTTCCGTTGTTCACACAGTATTCATAGATCGATATCTAGGCTATATATGGACCGATTTAATCGGAAAAAGACCCAAAATGATGTTTATGGGACATCTAGGAGTGCCAAGAAAGAAGCTCGTCAAACGTAATGAATGTTTTATATTTTATTTCTGCGTTTGAGTAGCCCCCGGCTATCGCAAAATCTGTCGTTAGGTGACGTTGCTGTATTCTGGGGGATACATGCTATCAGATAATAGCTTCTCATGCTTTTGCCGAAAAGCATTTTACAAATCTGACTTGGTGGATAGATTCACAACGAGTGTAGCTTTAATTCAGTACCTTGTATGTGTGTATTAATGAAAGTTTGAGTTTTATCAAAAACTTGAAATTTCCGCTGATTTGATCCCCACAGCGGGAGCACTTCCCTAACAAGTTTTAAGAGACTTATCCAGAAAGACTCACAGCTGTAATCGCTGCCAAAGGTTCATGCCAACATGTACTGACTCAGGGGGTTGAATACTTATCTAATCAAGATATATTAGTGTATTATTTTTCATATTTTTTGTTACAAATTTTTGAATTTGTCTTCCACAGAGTATTTTGTATAGATCCATTTTAATCTCACTTTGTAACACAACAAAATGTGGAAAAAGTAAAGGGGTGTGAATACCTTATGAAGGCACTGTATGCCGTGTTAATATGCTATCTGAGTGAGCGTGACCAACAAAGTTCATTGGGACCCCCTGGAAGTCAGGGCCACGTGCCTTGCATACCGGTCAGTAATTGGGCAATGATAACTACAAGGTTTAGATAGCTGGCTAGACTAATTTACCAAGTAATCTATAAAACTGACATGGGATAATTGAGTGACTGTCAGTGACTGAGATAACAAGAAAAAAACTGCTTATGCACTACCAAATGTTTAAATTGCACCTTGTGAGTTTTACTGTCCTGACTTTCTAAAAAAAGGAATGGGGGTCTGGGCCCCCTAGCGGCCATGAGTCCCTAAGCATATTCTTATGTCGCTTAGTGGCAAGACCCGGCACTGGTTATTCATTCAAGGCAAGCTGTTATCGTCTTGTGATGGAAAATTTTATGTTTGTGCTCTTCTAACAACCAATTACTGTGTTCACGCAAGTGATTGATTGAATGAATCTTCACTATCAGTATGTGCAATTTGGCAGTACGCCCAGACCCTTGTTTTGAGAACGAAAGATATCTCAGTTTCAAGGTCTCAGTTTAGAGAGAAGTCTCGTGAGGTACTGGTATGAACCAGTATTGGTCGGTCACATGAATGAAGCAAACGTTAATGATGAATTCATTATGAATGATGAATAAGCTATATCATGCAAATATAACTTGTCTGCAGTATATAAGTGAACTAACTAACAGGACTGCCCCGGGAGAGTTCCTGATCGACATGTGTACTTGGTGCATTGAGTTGGTTGGAACCTCTCCAGTGTGCTGATAATAAAGAATGATTCATAAAATATTGACTTTGAGTGTTCCTGTGTAGAATGTCCAAGACAGTCTTCATTTTCATCCTCATCATAGTCTTCACAAGCCTCCCCAACACCCTAATTATAATCATCATCACCATCATCTTCTTCATCATTATCATTCCGTTCGGATATGTCCTTTCCTTCGGGGGCGAGGGCTGTGGGGTTGCAGACACAGAACCTCTTAGAGAAGTGGACCAGGATCCTTTCTCTCTCCTGGGTCTCCCCCATCAGAGGAAAGGCTTTCAGGAAGTTCCTGAGAATTAGGTCAAAGACCAACGAGTGAGAAGGCAGTATTGTTTTCAGGCTAGAATGCAGAGTGTATCTGTCCGTACAGTGATGTAGGCCATACGCTACAGTCTCCATTTCTAGGCTTACTCACATTTATTTTTGAAATCGATAATGGCGTCGTATGAGTGAGGCTAAAGTAGATTAGTACAATACAATGCAGTGCACATTCATTCAGTGTAAACTCAGTGTAAGTGTGGTTCACCACTCCCAATACAAACATGTTCATTTACTCTGGATATCTGCATGATATCATGCATTCAAGACAGCCCCAAATCATGGCATACTGTATTCCAGGAGGTGACAGTTGACTGTACAGCAAAATAGAGGCACACTACAGCTCTATACTCAGAGAAATCAGTATTAGGCTAATGTGTTGTGAGCAGTGATGTGAGAATAGTGCTGACTGGGCTTACCTCAGGGCCTTGTCCAATGACAGACCAGAGAAGTCAAAGAAGCTGAGGTACTCTGACGCCACCAGCTGGCTGAACTCATTACTGCATGATGGACAGAGAGAGAAGGGATGGGGGAGGGAGAGAGAGAGAGAGAGAGAGAGGAGGAAAGAGACGGGAGGGACGGGGAGCGATAGAAAGAGAGAGAGAAAGAGAAAGAGAGAGAGAGAGAGAGAGAGAGAGAGAGAAAGAGAGAAAGAGAGAGAGAGAGAGAGAGAGAGAGCGAGAGAGAAAGATCAATATGAAGTTCAAGATGATACAAAATACAATATAAACACTGTGAGACATGCATGTGTATCAGTGACTAACTGAATAACTGTGTGTGTGTGTGTGTGTGTGTGTGTGTGTGTGTGTGTGTGTGTGTGTGTGTGTGTGTGTAGTCTTGTGTGTGTGTGGTCTTGTGTGTGTTTGATCTTGTGTGTGTGGTTTTGTGTGTGTTTGGTCTTGTGTGTGTTTGATCTTGTGTGTGTGGTTTTGTGTGTGTTTGGTCTTGTGTGTGTTTGATGTTGTGTGTGTGTGGTATAGTGTGTGTTTGATCTTGTGTGTGTGGTTTTGTGTGTGTTTGGTCTTGTGTGTGTTTGATGTTGTGTGTGTGTGGTATAGTGTGTGTTTGATCTTGTGTGTGTGGTTTTGTGTGTGTTTGGTCTTGTGTGTGTTTGATCTTGTGTGTGTGGTTTTGTGTGTGTTTGGTCTTGTGTGTGTTTGGTCTTGTGCGTGTGTGTGTGGTCTTGGGGGGGGGGGGGTGTATGCCTGAAACCCCACTTCTTTCCCAGGTGGCGTGCCACATCGCAGCGTTTGAAGCCCTCCAGGTAGAACAGGCGCTTGGCAAGGCGTTTGGCGGCGTTACATTCGGCACGGCAACCGTTGGCCAGGGTGTCCGTGCTGCCTCTCTCCAGCTGCTCCAGACCGCTCGGCTCTGAGTCCAACAGCACGTCAGTGACGCTGGTATCACTGAGGAGGACGCACACAGGGACATTCAGAGATTAGGACAGACACTCTCCACTTGATAACTGTGGACCTTGCAACATGTGAGGTTGACATTGTTAAGAACACAACACACACAGACAGATCTCTGTGGACCTACCAACATGACAGCCTTAGTGAGCTGATAGTATGGCACCTACCTGCCTCACAGAACAGTGCCCTAGCAGGACCACTGACTGGCAGTCATGAAGATGAAAATATAGAATGTTATGATGATATAAACTCCCATTTCAAGACCCTTAATGACATAATGTCCTCTAAAGAAAAACCTGTCCATTTCATTAGACAAGAATAAACAAATAGATACGATAATAAATATACGAAATGTGTGATATTTTATCAACACGAAAGTTACATGGCAAATTAGATATGATTTTTCTCATATAACCCTGATTCAATAATAAAAATCCCCTGAAGACACATAAAGATAGAATATCTGAGACAGAGTCCTTATATCTCTGTATCCCTCTAACCAAAAACACATAAAACATCCTAAACAAACAGTCCTGAAATAGTAGTAAAAACAAACGTCAAAGGCCTCAATACCAGACCAGGTGTGCTGGTCGACCCTATCATTTTAAGTGTCTCTTTGATATTGTCAACATTCTCTCTATAAACGATCCGGATTGTTCTGCATAATCTAATTAGATCGACTTCATTCATTCCTACATTCAATACGCCTTCGCACGGTAATGTGTCGGTTGCCGTGGACACAACGGGCGGCGGAACCCGATGTCCTAGGAGGAGAGATGACAGGCACAAATACTACCCCTCCTAGGTTGATGTCTCCTACCTCACAATTACCCACAATCCTCACTGCAGGCAACAACGTGCCTTGAGCACAAGCCTCGCACAAGGATGGAACTATCCCCAAAGGAGACTAGGTACTCATACCTCCCTCTGTACAAGGAAGATGTACTCTTCTTCCCCCAGCTTAAGACAGGCGAGGTGCTATCAACAAAATAATTGCCATTCTATTCATCATTATCTTTCACATGCATGTGCAATTACTGCCCTTCCCAGGTTGATGTCGCCTACATCACAATTACCCACAACCCTCAACTAGGCAACAGCATGCAATGAGCACAAGCCTCACACTATCGCCAAAAGATGTCCAAACCTGCCCCTAGGCTACAACAAACGTGTTTTTTTAAATCTTCATGTCTTACAGATGCATTTCCCTAGGCTACTCTCCACGTTGGCCACCATGCCTAATCCTAACCACATTTCTGTTCACAAGAAAATTGTTGATCTCCTGAATAATGAACAACTCGTGCCAGCCTGGGAGTCACGGCAGTGAAGACATACAATGTCCATCAACTGCACAACACACAGTCCTAAATTGAACCGTATTCCCTATAGTACTTTTGACCAGGGCCATTTAGAACAAAGACACTGACTCACAGCCACTGGCATTCAATATGGATTTTGACCCTTGATCTTTATCTTGGATTAAGTGAACTACTGTACAGTTCCATGTACCTTTCATTGTAACTATTATGCATTTGAGAAGTCATGAGTAGATTTCCCCTGAATAGTAAGCTAATTTAAAAGATAATCGGTGTGTGTGTGTGTGTGTGTGTCTGTGTGTGTCTGTGTGTGAGCTCATACTTAGAGCATGAGACAGCATGTCTGTGACTCACAAAGTAATCTCTCTCTCAGTTGTGCTTTGTGCCATCCATACCTAGACCAGCAAGGGTGTGTCGGGTGAAGGGCATGAGGGCTGTGTCTGTGTGTGTTTCTGTCTGTCTGTGTATGTTTCTGTCTGTCTGTCTGTCTGTCTGTCTGTCTGTCTGTCTGTCTGTCTGTCTGTCTGTCTGTCTGTCTGTCTGTCTGTCTGTCTGTCTGTCTGTCTGTCTGTCTGTCTGTCTGTCTGTCTGTCTGTCCAACACAACACTAGTCTAATACACCACTGGATCATTCATAACCTACTGCCCCCTCAGTCTCATTCTGTTATTCAAACCCCAACACAACACTTCTAAAATAACACAGCATTCACTGATGCTGCACTACAGTATACTGCCGTGACAATACAGTATACTGCAGTGACAATTCTGCCGGGACACTACAGTATATTGCCGTGACAATATAGTATACTTCGTGACACTACAGTATATTGCCGTGACAATATAGTATACTTCGTGACACTACAGTATACTTCCGGGACACTACAGTATACTGCCGTGACAATACAGTATATTGCCGTGACAATACAGTATATTGCCGTGACACTACAGTATATTGCCGTGACAATACAGTATACTGCCGTGACACTACAGTATACTGCCGTGACAATACAGTATATTGTCACGGCAATATACTGTATTGTCACGGCAGTATACTGTAGTGTCCCGGAAGTATACTGTAGTGTCACGAAGTATACTATATTGTCACGGCAATATACTGTAGTGTCACAACAGTATACTGCCGTGACAATACAGTATATTGCCGTGACAATACAGTATACTGCCGTGACACTACAGTATATTGCCGTGACAATACAGTATACTGCCGTGACACTACAGTATATTGCCGTGACAATACAGTATACTGCCGTGACACTACAGTATACTGCCGTGACAATACAGTATATTGCCGTGACAATACAGTATACTGCCGTGACAATACAGTATATTGCCGTGACAATACAGTATACTGCCGTGACAATACAGTATACTGCAGTGACAATACAGTATATTGCCGTGACAATACAGTATACTGCTGTGACACTACAGTATATTGCCGTGACACTACAGTATATTGCAGTGACAATACAGTATACTGCCGTGACACTACAGTATACTGCCGTGACAATACAGTATACTGCCGTGACACTACAGTATATTGCCGTGACAATACAGTATACTGCTGTGACACTACAGTATATTGCCGTGACAATACAGTATACTGCTGTGACAATACAGTATACTGCCGTGACAATACAGTATACTGCCGTGACACTACAGTATACTGCTGTGACAATAACTGATAAAGGCATAGGAATTATAGTCACTTTTTAAAAAAGGAAACAGCTGCTTGTTCATTCCTAGGGGCATGTTGAACAACGTTGTTGCCAGTCTCCCACGAGAGTGAGCAATATGTAGCAAGGTCAACAGAGATGGTTCAAATGTATTGGGTCAACAGAGATGGTTCAAATGTGAGATGGTTCAAATGTATTGGGTCAACAGAGATGGTTCAAATGTGTTCATCCGCGTTACAAACCCATTATAAACTGACCAAAGTTCGAACCATACAAATAATTCATTGTAACGTTTTTTTTATACGGCATAGTCAATTGGCTATTCTCAAACGTATGGCAATTATACTTCAAGTAGCCACATTTTTCATGAAAGTGTTATTAAACTGTTTAGTGGCAAATCCATGCTTTAGTTGATTTGCAACGGCTGTCAAAACTGTTCGGCTCAATATTGTAATTGCAAATACAGCACACACTCCCGTTTATTCTGAGTCTGACTGACACAAGAAACTTTAGAACAACTTATCTGTGGGCGAAACCATAAAAAAATACTTACAGAAGTTCGAGAAGCAAGTCGAAATGACAGTCATATTCCTCTTTCCACATTTTCTCTCCCGCGTTCGAGGATGGGAATCAGTGTCAATGAGCGCACGACATCATCCAGCGGTGTTGGATAAAATCCGGCATTAGTCTTTGGCGATATTTACCCAGAGGCTTAAACAATCAGATTTTCGTCAGTCTTTTCCGACACAAACGGGACTCGAAGCACTGCATGGTTATTACGCGGTTTAAGAGCACATACTTATCTAACTATAGTGTTTGTAGCCTACACAGTGTGAATGGATATTAGATTGTTCCCTTGAAGGTTCTTGGAAGTCTCCCTCAAAAAAGAATGTGAGGGGCGGAGCGACAGACCACACAATCTACCGAATTATGTTCCTAAATCTTGTTAGTACACACTCACTTCGATGATAATTCAGGTCTGTGCATAACCCATTACGCCACTCCCTCCCTGGTCTTTTCCAACGGTTGCTATGTTGTGATGCAAAGAAAAGCCTGTTTTCTCTTGGCCTAAAGGCCCAGAAACCACATTGTTAACATAACTCTTCAAAATATCAGTCATATTCTAAAAATGTGTCATATGATCATATTCAAAGGCAGGTCCACTTCTACCCTACAGCTATGATAATTTCTCTCTACAGTGCATTCGGAAAATATTCAGACCACTTGACTTTTTCTACATTTTGTTTTTACAGCTTTATTCAAAAATTAATTGAATCTTTTTTTCCCTGATCAATCTACGTACAATATCCCATAATGACAAAGCAAAAACAGTTTTTTTTTAGAAATGATTGCACATTTATCAAATGAAATGAAAACTAAAATTATACATTTGCATAAGTATTCAGACCCTTTCTCAGTACTTTGTTGAAGCACCTTTGGCAGCAATTACAGCCTTGAATCTTCTTGGGTATGACGCTACAAACTTGGCACACCTGTATTTGGGAAGTTTCTCCCATTCTTTTCTGCAGATCCTCTCAAGCTCTGTCGGGTTGGAATGGGAGTGTCACTGCACAGCTATTTTCAGGACTCTCCAGAGGTGTTCGACCAGGTTTAAGTCTGGGCTCTGGCTGGGCCACTCAAGGACATTCAGAGACTTGTCCCGAAGCCACTCCTGCTGTGTGCTTAGGTTTGTTGTCCTTATGGAAGGTGAACCGTAACCCCAGTCTGAGTTCCTGAGTGCTCCGGAGCAGATTTTCATCAATGATCTGTATGTACCTTGCTCCATTCATCTTTCCCTCGATCCTGACTAGTCTCCCAGCCCCTGCTGCTGAAAAACATCCCCACAGCATGCTGCTGCAACCACTATGCTTCCTCGTAGGGATGGTATTGGCCAGGTGATGAGCGGTGCCTGGTTTCCTCCAGATGTGACGCTTGGTATTCAGGCCAAAGATTTCAATCTTGGTTTGATCAGACCAGAGAATCTTGTTTATCATGGTCTTAGGTTCGTTTAGGTGCCTTTTTGGCAAATTCCAAGCAGGCTGTCATGTGCCTTTTACTGAGGAGTGGCTTCCGTCTTGCCTATCTACCACAAAGGCCTATAGCTTGGTTTTTGCTCTGACAAGCACTGTCAACTGTGGGACCTTATATAGACAGGTGTGTGCCTTTCCAAATCATGTGCAATCAATTGAATTTACCACAGATGGACTCCAATCAAGTTGTAGAAACATCTCAAGGACGATCAATGGAAACACAATGCACCAGAGCTCAGTTTGGAGTTTCATAGCAAAGGGTCTGAATACTTATGTAAATAAGGTATTTCAGTTTTTCAGTATTTCTAACAACCTGTTTTCACTTTGTTATTATGGGGTATTGTGATGTCATTATGGGGCATTATAGGTAGATTGATGAGGAAAACAAATTAATTAAATCGATTTTAGAATATTTCTGTAACCGAACAAAATATGGAAAAATAATACTTTCTGAATGCACTGTATTTGGCCCTAGTGTTGTGTATTGTGTTGCCAACCATCTCTGACTCACCCTCCAAAAGCAGAAGAAGACGTGGACTGGTGGCATTGTGATAGGTATAGATAACTGGCACACACACACTCACACACACACACACACACACACACACACACACACACACACACACACACACAGTGGCAGATATTAATCATCTACTCTGACACATCAATACCTCCTCCCTCTGTTTTTAAATTCCTCCTTCCCCCTTCTAATCTTGAGGAATCGTGGAGACAAAAATAAAGTGACAAGGGGAGGACAAACAGACAGAGGAGAGGAGAGAGGGAGGTGGGGGATAGAGAGACCGATAAGGTAGGACAAAGAGAAGAGAATAGGCACCTGGGACCCTTATCTAGACTAGACCTTATAGACAGCCATTGAAAGCTCGACAGCCATGATGTGACAGGACCACAATAGGCCCTGATCACTAAGCTAGCAGGAAACAGGATGTTGTCATCAACATTGTGATGCAAGTCACTGACAAGGATTCTAGTGAAGAAAGTGTTTATATAAGGCAGTCTGGTCTCACAGAGTTTCAGCTCCAGCTCTATCTGACTTCTCAAATGGCCACCACATTCTAACATTTCACTGACAACAGCATTCCTTTCTAGCAGGCATCATAGGCCCGTGAACTCAATCATGACGTCAAACGATTGCAAAGCAACCTCCAAAAGGAATACTTTGGAATCTGGGTTGAACGTTTATGACATATTTATGAGCTCTCACTCCAAATGTTAAATCTACTCCTGCAACCTCTAGAAGAACACCATAGGAGCAGTAACAATTGGATACAATAGTCTTCAACTGTTTTGTCCTGGTTGAGGATCAATGACGTAGGGTCTGGAGAAAAATATACGTAATAAATGTCCTCTCAGTCAATGGCATCGAGTGATACAGTCGATGTACGTATAACATGTACATAAAATACAAAGGCAGCTAAAAATGTATGTAAATAATCCAGTGAAATTATCTGGTGTGATTTAAGTATCTAGAAGAAAAAGAAACGCACACCTATTAAGACGAGGTGCTGGCTAGCGGAGTAGAAACTTGAAAATAAAAGAGAGCCACACACTCTAGGAGCTCAGATGCAAAAATGTAATACCAACGTTTCGACAGCCAAGCTGTCTTCATCAGGGTGTTTTAAGTATCTCCCAGCCTGGTCACCTGTGATACAAGTCAGGATGTCTGAGGACATCGGGAGATTACATTTACATTTAAGTCATTTAGCAGACGCTCTTATCCAGAGCGACTTACAAATTGGTGCTTTCACCTTATGACATCCAGTGGAACAGCCACTTTACAATAGTGCATCTAGGTCTTTTAAGGGGGGAGGGGAGAAGGAATTACGTTGAAACCGTCCACTAGGGGCAACAGTGAGCACTGTTACATTCAAGGAGGTTTCGTTGTGGATGGGGAGGGTGGATGTTGGATGGGGATGTGGATGGTGGATGGTGGATGGTGGATGGTGGATGGTGGATGGGGATGGTGGATGGGGATGGGGATGGGGATGGTGGATGGGGATGGGGATGGTGGATGGGGATGGGGATGGTGGATGGTGGATGGGGATGATGGTGGATGGTGATGGTGGATGGTGGATGGGGATGGTGGATGGTGGATGGGGATGGGGATGGTGGATGGGGATGGGGATGGTGGATGGTGGATGGGGATGGGGATGGGAATGGTGGATGGGGATGTGGATGTTGGATGGGGATGGGGATGGTGGATGGGGATGGGGATGGTGGATGGGGATGGTGGATGGGGATGGTGGATGGTGGATGGTGGATGTTGGATGTGGATGGGGATGTGGATGGTGGATGGGGATGAGCATGGGGATGGGGATGGTGGATGTTGGATGTGGATGGTGGATGGGGATGGGGATGGTGGATGGGGATGAGCATGGGGATGGGGATGGTGGATGGTGGATGGGGATGGGGGATGGCAGATGGGGATGGCGGATGGGGATGGCAGATGGGGATGTGGATGGTGGATGGTGGATGGGGATGGTGGATGGGGATGTGGATGGTGGATGGTGGATGGTGGATGGGAATGGTGGATGGTAGATGGGGATGGTGGATGGGGATGGTGGATGGGGATGTGGATGGTGGATGGTGGATGGGGGATGACGGATGGGCGTAATCATCTGCCTTTGGTGCCAAAGGCTGCATATTCGAATCCAGCTATAGAAAATTGAATTTTATATTTTTGCTTTATGCCTATCCCAAACCTGAACCATTACCTTAACCAATGCCTAACCTTAAGATTTCGGAGTGAATGCCTTAACCTAAAATCCGACTACTAAGTGGACTGGACAATAGTTTTTGGAGAGATTGAGAGCTTTTCAGTGATAACCACCATTAATATTAGCAGCACGGATGCGCAGCACAGTTCTGTTCAGCAGTGGGAAGGACGAGCCACACCCAGCACACACAGCCTACATCAGCTGGTGAGCTGAGGGGGAGCAAGTGATGAGTGTGGGCAGACAGGCTCTGCCCTGGTTCCAATTATACACATCGCACAGACTACTACTATTTTTTGCTTCCCCGTAGATAACCAGTCACCTGCATTCTAGTTAGCTACCCTTTGCCAGGTAATTTTTTTATTTCACCTTTATTTAACCAGGTAGGCCAGTTGAGAACAAGTTCTCATTTACAACTGCAACCTGGCCAAGATAAAGCAAAGCAATGCGACAAAAACAACAACACAGAGTTACACATAAGCAAACGTACAATCAACAACACAAAAGAAAAATAGAAATGTATACAGTGTGTGCAAATGTAGAAGAGTAGGGAGGTAGTCAAAAAAATAGGCCCAGCGGCATAAATAATACACATTTAGCATGAATACTGGAGTGATAGATGTGCAGATGATGAATGTGCAAGTAGAGATACTGGGGTGCAAAAGAGCAAGAGAGTAAGTAATAATATTGGGGTGAGGTAGTCGTGTGTGCAATTTACAGATTGGCTGTGCACAGGTACAGTGATCGATTGGTAAGCTGCTCTGACAGCTGATGCTTAAAGATAGTGAGGGAGATATAAGACTCCAGCTTCAGAGATTTTTGCAATTAGTTCCAGTCATTGGCAGCAGAGAACAGGAAGGAAAGGCGGCCAAAGGTAGCGTTAGTTTTGGGCATGACCAGTGAAATATACCTGCTGGAGAGCGTGCTACGGGTCTGTGTTGCTATAGTGACCAGTGAGCTGAGATAAGGCGGGGCTTTACCGAGCAAAGACTTATAGATGACCTGGGGCCAGTGGGTTTGGTGATGGATATGTAGTAAGGGCCAGCCAACCTTGAGCATACAGGTCGCAGTGATGAGTAGTATATAGGGCTTTGGGGATAAAACGGATGGCACTGTGATAGACTACATCCAGTTTGCTGAGTAGAGTGTTGAGGGCTATTTTGTAAATGACATCGCCGAAGTCAAGGATCGGTAGGATAGTCAGTTATACGAGGGTATGTTTGGTGGCATGAGTGAAGAAGGCTTTGTTGCGAAATAGAAAGACGATTCTAGATTTAATTTTGGATTGGAGATGCTTTTTCTTAGGCATCAGGCTCCTTTTTCTCCATTTCCGACTGAATGACATGCCCAAAGCAAACTGCCTGTAGCTCAGGCCCTGAAGCCAGGATATGCATATTATTGGTACCATTGGAACGAAAACACTTTGAAGGTTGTAGAAATGTTAAAATAATGTAGGAGAATATAACACAATAGATATGGTAGGAGAAAATCCAAAGAAAAAGGTGAGAACATCCTCTTAGAAATGCAAGAGAAAGCTCATATTCTAAAATAGTGCAATTCCTATGGCTTCCACAGGGTGTCAGCAGTCTATATTCAAAGTTTCATGCTTGTAACTTCAAAAAACAAATAAGAAAGTTTTTGTATGAGAACACAGTCTTGAAAATCCGTGTCATCGCGTACAATGATGAAGTTGCACACCTGCTAAAATCGGTTTCCTATTGAACATACCTCTTTCTGAAATATATATTATAGTTTACATTTAGGGTGTTTGAGGAGTAAATACAAACGTATTTTGACTTGTTGAAACAATGTTTAGGGGTAGATTTTTGGATTCCTTTCTCTGCATGTTGAACGAGTGGATTACTCAAATCGATGGCACCAACTATAGAGACTTTTTGGGATATAAAAAATGATTTTATCTAACAAAACAACACTATATGTTATCTCTGGGACCCTTCGGATGACAAATCAGGGGAAGATTTTCAAAAAGTAAGTGAATATTTAATCTTTATATGTGAATGTATGAAACCTGTGCCTGTGGAAAAAATATTTTGTTGTGGGGCGCCGTCTTCAACCAATCACATGGCATGTTTCCGATGTAATAGCTACTGTAAATTGGACAGTGCAGTTAGATTAACAGGAATTTAAGCTTTCAGCCGATATAGACACTTATATGTACCTAAATGTTTAACCTCTATAATAACTATTCAAATTTATTTGAATTACGAGCCCTCCAGTTTTACCGGAAATTGAACCGCTAGCGGGACACCAATCCCTATCCCTACCTTTAATGTGAGTCTGGAAGGAGAGGTTACAGTCTAACCAGACACCTAGGTATTTGATTGAATGAGGTGATTGACAGAGACGAAAGCCTTGGCCAGGTCGATGAAGACGGCTGCACAGTACTGTCTCTTATCGATGGCGGTTATGATATCGTTGAGGCTGAAGTGCACCCATGACCAGCTCGGAAACCAGATTGCATAGTGGAGAAGGTATGGTGGGATTTGAAATGGTCGGTGATCTGTTTATTAACTTGGCTTTCAAAGATTTTAGAAAGGCAGGGCAGGATGGATATAGGTCTATAACAGTTTGGGCCTAGAGTGTCTCACCCTTTGAAGAGGGGGATGACCTTGACAGCTTTCCAATCTTTGGGGATCTCAGACGATACAAAAGAGAGGTTGAATAGGCTAGTAATAGTGGTTGCAACAATTTTGGCGGTCAATTTTAGAAAGAGAGGGTCCAGATTGTCTGGATTTGGGTGGGGGCAAGGGGGCAAGTTGCTGCAGGGGGTGCTGAGATGTTGGCCAGGGTAGGGGTAGCCAGGTGGAAAGCATGGCCAGCCGTGGGAAAAATGCTTATTGAAATGATCGATTATCGTAGCTTTATCGGTGGTGACAGTGTTTCCTATCCTCAGTGCAGTGGGCAGCTGGGAGGAGGTGCTCTTATTCTCCATGGACTTTAAGGTGTCCCAAAACTTTTGGGAATTTGTGCTACAGGAAGCACATTTCTGTTTGAAAAAGCAAGCCTCAGCTTTCCTAACTGATTGGGTATATTGGTTCCTGACTTCCCTGAAAAGTTGCATATTGCAGGGGGCTATTCGATGCTAATGCAGAACACCACAGGATGTTTTTGTGCTGGTCAAGGGCAGTCAAGTCTGGGGTGAACCAAGGGCTATATCTGTTCTTAGTTCTACATTTTTTGAACGAGGCATGCTTATTTAAGATGGAGAGGAAAGTACTTTTGAAGAGCAACTAGGCATCCTCTACTGATGGAATGAGGCCAATATCCTTCCAGAATACCCGGCCAGGTCGATTTGAAAGGCCTGCTCGCTGAAGTGTTGCTTGCTGTTTGGGGTCTATAACAAGTGGCAATGTGGGGTCTATAACAAGTGGCAATGGTGAGAGACTTGTTTCTAGAAAGGTGAATTTTTAAAAGTAAAAGCTTGAATTGTTTGGACACAGACATGGATAGTATGACAGAACTCTGCAGGCTATCTCTGCAGTAGAATGCAACTCCGCCCCCTTTGGCAGTTCTATCTTGTCGGAAAATGTTATGTTTAGGGATGGAAATTTCAGGATTTTTGGTGGCCTTCCTAAGCCAGGATTCAGACACAGCTAGGACATCAGGGTTGGTGGAGTGTGCTAAAGCAGTGAATAAAACAAACTTAGGGAGGAGGCTTCTAATGTTAACATGCATGAAACAAATGCTTTTAAGATTACAGAAGTCAACAAATGAGAGCGCCTGGGGAATTGGAGTGATGCTGGGGGCTGCAGGGCCTGGGATAAACTCTACATCACCAGAGGAACAAAGGAGGAGTAGGATAAGAGTACGGCTGAAGGCTAAAATAACTGGTCGTCTAGTGCATTCAGAACAGAGAGTAAAAGGAGCAGGTTTCTGGGCGTGGAAGAATAGATTCAAGGCATAATGTACAGACAAGGTTATGTGAGTACAGTGTAGGTAAGCCTAGGCATTGAATGACGATGAGAGAGGCTTTGTCTCTAGAGGCACCATTTAAGCCAGGTGTGGTCACCGCATGTGTGGGGGGTGGAACATAAGGGCTAGCTAAGGCATATTGAGCAGGGCTGGAGGCTCTACAGTGAAATAAGACAAAAATGACTAACCAAAATGGTAATAGACAAGGCATATTGACATTAGGGAGAGGCATGGGTAGCCGAGTGATCATAGGGTCCAGTGAGTAGCTAGGCAAGCTGGAGGCATGGCAATTCAGACAGCTAGCAGGCCTGGGCTAGCAGAAGAGCCTCAGGGGGACGTCGCAACGGGGGAGTCTGTTGAAACCCCCTCGGACGGTTACGTCGGCAGACCAGTTGTGATGGATCGGCGGAGCTCCGTGTCAGCAACCAAGGGTACAGGCCAATTGGCAGAAGAGGTATTGAAGCCCAGGAATTATCTGATGGAATTATTCAGCTAGCCGGGAGAACGGCCTAGCTCGAGGCTAGCTCCAGGCTAACTGTTACTTGCTTCGGGACAGAAAAACTCTCGGACGGTTACTTCGGTAGACCAGTTGTGATGGATCGGCGGGGCTCCGTGTCCACAGCAACGGGTTCAGGCCAATTGGCAAAAGAGGTAATTAAAGCCCAGGGATTGCTTGATGGAATCTCTTGGGCTATCTGGGAGATGGGTCTAGTTTGAGTATAGCTCCAGGCTAACTGGTGCTTGCTACTTGACAGAGATGTTAGACAGGAGTAGCCACTCGGATAGCAGCTAGCTAGCTGCGATGATTCAGAGTAAGGGTTCAGAGCTTGCGGTAGGAATCCGGAGATGTGGTAGAGAAAAGCAGTCAGATATGCTCTGGGTAGATATCGCGCTGTGCAGGCTGGCAGGAGTTGCTCGGGCTGAGGCTGGCAGTCCCCGTTAACGGTGATGACCGCTAACAGTGGCTAACTGACTACTAGCTAGCTAGCTGGCTAGCTTCTGAAGGGGGTTCCACTTCAAAAGTGTAAAAATAGCAGATCCATACCACATTGGGTGAGGCGGGATGCAGGAGAGCATGGTCAGTCCGTAGATGGAACATGAGATTAAAAAATAATACAAATATATGCGAAGAAAAACGATATATACAGGGGACGGGACAAGACAATCAAAGCAGACATCCCCACTGCTACGCCACCTTGGATCAGAAGAGGTTCAGAAGCATCTCACTGGGCAAAAACAAAAAAAAATTGTGCATTAGCGAGCCGCATTTTACATTGCAATCACAAGTCTTTTGTGCATTCTCTCCCCGCGGATGCGATCTGGTCGCATCCGCGCTTCGGTCTGCAGGTTGTATAACTTTTTCATTACATTTCATTACATTTCATTATAGTACAACGGTCTGATTTGTCTAATCTTAGCAATTTCCTCTTAGCTAGCTACATAGTCGTCGTTGTATCAAAGATAATTGCGTAATTATCGTATTTCGTCGTCTCCTATCTGTCCAACACGTTCACCGTCTACCGTAGCACTGTAGTACTATCACACTCAACTGAACGTCTTGATTAGTGTAGTGTTAGCTAGCTACATAGCTAGCTACATAGTTGTCTTTGCTGTCTTCGTTTCCAAGATAATTGTGTAGCTTAGAGTGTGGAGTCTTAGAGTGATAATTGCGTTATTATTGTATTTCGTCGCCCTCCTATCTGCCTAGCAGCTAGCATACGTTCACCGGCTACCGTAGCACTGTAGTAACTATCACACTCAACCGAACGACTTGATTAGTGTAGTATTAGATAGCTACATAGTTGTCTTTGCTGTCTTCGTATCCAAGATAATTGTGTAGTTTAGAGTGTGTAGTCTTAGAGTGATTATCTTAATTCACCGAGGTTAGCTAGCCAGCTATTTTGTCGTCCTTAACGTAGGAGACACTCCTAGCTAGCCAACAGCCAGCCAACGTCTACTGAATAGAACTTTCGCATCCCGGTCGCATTCCGCGTCGCTCCACAGGTAGTATCACTTTTTCACTTCATTTCATTACAGTCCCAATGGTGTGATTTGTTTGATCGTAGCTAGCTACATAGCTAGCTACATAGCCGTCTTTGTTTCAAAGATAATTGTGTAGTCTAGAGCGATTTTCTAGGTTAGTTAGCCAGCTATTGTCGTTCTCCTACGCAACGTAACGTAACCAACACTGCTAGCTAGCCAGCTAGCTCCCGATAAGCAGCATTGTAGAAACTTCACACTCAACGGTACGACTTGATTAGGGTAGTGTCAACAACGCAGCTAGCCTACCCCAGCAGTACTCTATCATTTTAATCATTTTAGTCAATTAGATTCTTGCTACGTAAGCTTAACTTTCTGAACATTCGAGACGTGTAGTCCACTTGTCATTCAATCTCCTCTGCATTAGCGTAGCCTCTTCTCTAGCCTGTCAACTATGTGTCTGTCTATCCCTGTTCTCTCCTCTCTGCACAGACCATACAAACGCTCCACACCGCATGGCCGCAGCCACCCTAATCTGGTGGTCCCAGCGCGCACGACCCACGTGGAGTTCCAGGTCTCCGGTAGCCTCTGGAACTGCCGATCTGCGGCCAACAAGGCAGAGTTCATCTCAGCCTATGTCTCCCTCCAGTCCCTCGACTTCTTGGCTCTGACGGAAACATGGATCACCACAGACAACACCGCTACTCCTACTGCTCTCTCTTCGTCCGCCCACGTGCTCTCGCACACCCGAGAGCTTCTGGTCAGCGGGGTGGTGGCACCGGGATCCTCATCTCTCCCAAGTGGTCATTCTCTCTTTCTCCCCTTACCCATCTGTCTATCGCCTCCTTTGAATTCCATGCTGTCACAGTTACCAGCCCTTTCAAGCTTAACATCCTTATCATTTATCGCCCTCCAGGTTCCCTCGGAGAGTTCATCAATGAGCTTGATGCCTTGATAAGCTCCTTTCCTGAGGACGGCTCACCTCTCACAGTTCTGGGCGACTTTAACCTCCCCACGTCCACCTTTGACTCATTCCTCTCTGCCTCCTTCTTTCCATTCCTCTCCTCTTTTGACCTCACCCTCTCACCTTCCCCCCCTACTCACAAGGCAGGCAATACGCTCGACCTCATCTTTACTAGATGCTGTTCCTCCACTAACCTCATTGCAACTCCCTCCAAGTCTCCGACCACTACCTTGTATCCTTTTCCCTCTCGCTCTCATCCAACACTTCCCACACTGCCCCTACTCGGATGGTATCGCGCCGTCCCAACCTTCGCTCTCTCTCCCCGCTACTCTCTCCTCTTCCATCCTATCATCTCTTCCCTCTGCTCAAACCTTCTCCAACCTATCTCCTGATTCTGCCTCCTCAACCCTCCTCTCCTCCCTTTCTGCATCCTTTGACTCTCTATGTCCCCTATCCTCCAGGCCGGCTCGGTCCTCCCCTCCCGCTCCGTGGCTCGACGACTCATTGCGAGCTCACAGAACAGGGCTCCGGGCAGCCGAGCGGAAATGGAGGAAAACTCGCCTCCCTGCAGACCTGGCATCCTTTCACTCCCTCCTCTCTACATTTTCCTCCTCTGTCTCTGCTGCTAAAGCCACTTTCTACCACTCTAAATTCCAAGCATCTGCCTCTAACCCTAGGAAGCTCTTTGCCACCTTCTCCTCCCTCTTGAATCCTCCTCCCCCTCCCCCTCCTCCCTCTCTGCAGATGACTTCGTCAACCATTTTGAAAAGAAGGTCGACGACATCCGATCCTCGTTTGCTAAGTCAAACGACACCGCTGGTTCTGCTCACACTGCCCTACCCTGTGCTCTGACCTCTTTCTCCCCTCTCTCTCCAGATGACATCTCACGTCTTGTGACGGCCGACCGCCCAACAACCTGCCCGCTTGACCCTATCCCCTCCTCTCTTCTCCAGACCATCTCCGGTGACCTTCTCCCTTACCTCACCTCGCTCATCAACTCATCCCTGACCGCTGGCTACGTCCCTCCCGTCTTCAAGAGAGCGAGAGTTGCACCCCTTCTGAAAAAACCTACACTCGATCCCTCCGATGTCAACAACTACAGACCAGTATCCCTTCTTTCTTTTCTCTCCAAAACTCTTGAACGTGCCGTCCTTGGCCAGCTCTCCCGCTATCTCTCTCAGAATGACCTTCTTGATCCAAATCAGTCAGGTTTCAAGACTAGTCATTCAACTGAGACTGCTCTTCTCTGTATCACGGAGGCGCTCCGCACTGCTAAAGCTAACTCTCTCTCCTCTGCTCTCATCCTTCTAGACCTATCGGCTGCCTTCGATACTGTGAACCATCAGATCCTCCTCTCCACCCTCTCCGAGTTGGGCATCTCCGGCGCGGCCCACGCTTGATTGCGTCCTACCTGACAGGTCGCTCCTACCAGGTGGCGTGGCGAGAATCCGTCTCCTCACCACGTGCTCTCACCACTGGTGTCCCCCAGGGCTCTGTTCTAGGCCCTCTCCTATTCTCGCTATACACCAAGTCACTTGGCTCTGTCATAACCTCACATGGTCTCTCCTATCATTGCTATGCAGACGACACACAATTAATCTTCTCCTTTCCCCCTTCTGACGACCAGGTGGCGAATCGCATCTCTGCATGTCTGGCAGACATATCAGTGTGGATGACGGATCATCACCTCAAGCTGAACCTCGGCAAGACGGAGCTGCTCTTCCTCCCGGGGAAGGACTGCCCGTTCCATGATCTCGCCATCACGGTTGACAACTCCATTGTGTCCTCGTCCCAGAGCGCTAAGAACCTTGGCGTGATCCTGGACAACACCCTGTCGTTCTCAAATAACATCAAAGGCGGTGGCCCGTTCCTGTAGGTTCATGCTCTACAACATCCGCAGAGTACGACCCTGCCTCACACAGGAAGCGGCGCAGGTCCTAATCCAGGCACTTGTCATCTCCCGTCTGGATTACTGCAACTCGCTGTTGGCTGGGCTCCTGCCTGTGCCATTAAACCCCTACAACTCATCCAGAACGCCGCAGCCCGTCTGGTGTTCAACCTTCCCAAGTTCTCTCACGTCACCCCACTCCTCCGCTCTCTCCACTGGCTTCCAGTTGAAGCTCGCATCCGCTACAAGACCATGGTGCTTGCCTACGGAGCTGTGAGGGGAACGGCACCTCACTACCTCCAGGCTCTGATCAGGCCCTACACCCAAACAAGGGCACTGCGTTCATCCACCTCTGGCCTGCTCGCCTCCCTACCACTGAGGAAGTACAGTTCCCGCTCAGCCCAGTCAAAACTGTTCGCTGCTCTGGCCCCCAATGGTGGAACAAACTCCCTCACGACGCCAGGACAGCGGAGTCAATCACCACCTTCCGGAGACACCTGAAACCCCACCTCTTTAAGGAATACCTAGGATAGGATAAAGTAATCCTTCTCCCCCCCCCCTTAAAAGACCTAGATGCACTATTGTAAAGTGGCTGTTCCACTGGATGTCATAAGGTGAAAGCACCAATCTGTAAGTCGCTCTGGATAAGAGCGTCTGCTAAATGACTTAAATGTAAAAATGTAAATGTAAATCTAATTTCATTGGTCACATACACATATTTAGCAGGTGTAGTGAAATGCTTGTATTCCTAGCTCCAACGGTGCAGTAATATCTAACAATACACAGCAATACACACAAATCAGTATAAATATACATATACCTGTCCATAATGTCTATACATCCCATTATGGACAGTATGTGGATAGAATATATAGTATATCTGAAGAATACGTAGGACTGTTTCAGACTGTTCTACTACAGGAACACGAGTACAGGACATAACAAAGCTGTTTCAGACTGTTCTACCACAGGAACACGAGTACAGGACATAACAAAGCTGTTTCAGACTGTTCTACCACAGGAACACGAGTACAGGACATAACAAAGCTGTTTCAGACTGTTCTACTACAGGAACACGAGTACAGGACATAACAAAGCTGTTTCAGACTGTTCTACCACAGGAACACGAGTACAGGACATAACAAAGCTGTTTCAGACTGTTCTACCACAGGAGCACGAGTACAGGACATAACAAAGCTGTTTCAGACTGTTCTACTACAGGAGCACGAGTACAGGACATAACAAAGCTGTTTCAGACTGTTCTACCACAGGAACACGAGTACAGGACATAACAAAGCTGTTTCAGACTGTTCTACCACAGGAACACGAGTACAGGACATAACAAAGCTGTTTCAGACTGTTCTACCACAGGAACACGAGTACAGGACATAACAAAGCTGTTTCAGACTGTTCTACTACAGGAACACGAGTACAGGACATAACAAAGCTGTTTCAGACTGTTCTACTACAGGAACACGAGTACAGGACATAACAAAGCTGTTTCAGACTGTTCTACCACAGGAACACGAGTACAGGACATAACAAAGCTGTTTCAGACTGTTCTACTACAGGAACACGAGTACAGGACATAACCAAGCTGTTTCAGACTGTTCTACCACAGGAGCACGAGTACAGGACATAACAAAGCTGTTTCAGACTGTTCTACTACAGGAACACGAGTACAGGACATAACAAGGCTGCTTCAGACTGTTCTACCACAGGAGCACGAGTACAGGACATAACAAAGCTGCTTCAGACTGTTCTACCACAGATGCCAGGAGCTGACACTGTCGTTGTCCATGTGGGGTCAAACGACATCAGGTGGGCTAGCTCGGTACATTTGAAATTTGATTTTAAAGAACTGATTTTAGCATTAAAAGACTCCAAAAAACGGCCAATCATTTCAGGCCCAGTACCATCGTTGGGCTGCGGGTGTGAAAGATTCAGCAGACTGCTGGCATTACACATTTGGCTAAAAGACTACTGTAGCTCTGCTGGAGTCACTTTTATTGATAACTTTGACACCTTCTGGAAACAGAAGATACTCTACAGGAATGACGGAGTTTATCCAAATCATCTGGCTCCTGGACTCTGTCCACGCATTTCAAGGCTGCATTGAAACAATGACTGGTAAATGATCCAAGACCAGCTCAGTTAATCCCTACCATTGTGACAATGAGTCGTCATAATGCTGCATCAAATGTACATGATCTTAGAAGCATTGGCAAACACAATGAAAGTATTTTAATTTATGTACCCCTAATTGCACCTAATACATCTGTTTATCCTACAGGCGGTGTGCAATAGTAGGAAGACAACTTTATACTGCTCACCTCTCAGCTCCAATGTAAATAACATGAGTAAGTCTACCTCTGATAAGCTTCCCAGTAAAACATTAAAAACAATCAAGCAACCCAGAAAAGTGCTAAAATTAGCCCATATTAACATATGTAGCCTAAGAAACAAGGTCCATGAAGGCAATAACTTGCTTGTAACAGATGACATTCATATTCTGATTATCTCTGAAACTCACTTAGATAATACCTTTGAGGATACAGTGGTAGCAATACATCACTATAACATCTACCGAAAAGACAGAAATGACAAAGAGGGTGGTGTTGCGCTCTATATTCAGAACCACATTCCTGTAAAGCTTAGAGAGGAGCTCATGTTAAATACTGTTGAAGTAATATGGCTACAGGTTCATCTGCCTCACCTAAATTAAGCCCATTCTTGTGGGAAGCTGCTATAGACCACCAAGTGTTGACAGTCAGTATCTGGATAATATGTGTGAAATGCTTGATAATGTATGAGATATCAACGGATAAGTATATTTTCTGGGTGATTTAAATATTTAAATAAGCTGCCCACTCAGGAAAAAAATTTACCAGGGTAGTTACAAACAGCACAGGAATGAAATCATTAACATCTATTGATCACATCTTTACTAATGCTGCAGATATGTGCTTTAAAGCAGTATCCAGATCAATAGGATGTAGTGATCACAATATAATAGCCATATCTAGGAAAACCAAAGTTCTAAAGGCTGGGCCTATTATGGTGTATAAGAGGACATACCATAATTTTTGTAGTGATTCATATGTGTAATGAATGTAATGAGTGTAATGAGGAGCAACCAGACGCTACACTTGACACATTTATGAAACTACTTATTCCAGTTACTAATAAGCACAAACCCATTAAGAAAATGACTGTAAAAACTGTTAAATCCCCTTGGATTGATGAGGAATTGAAAAATTATATGGTTGAGAGGGATGAGGCAAAAGGTATGACAATTAAATCTGGCAGCCCAACTGATTGGCAAACTTACTGCAAATTAAGAAATCATGTGACGAAACTAAAGAAAAAGATAAGAAACTATACTATGAAACAAAGATAAATCATATAAAGGATGAGAGTAAAAAGCTTTGGGGCACCTTAAATGACATTTTTGGGGAAAAAAGCCAACTCAGTTCCTTCATTCATTGAATCAGATGGCTCATTCATCACAAAGCCCACTGATATTGCAAACTATTAAATTACTTTTTCATTGGCAAGATAAGCAAACTTATGGATGACATGTCAGCAACAAACGCTGACACTACACATCCAAGTATTTCAGACTAAATTATGAAAGACAAGAATTGTACTTTTGAATTCTGTAAAGTCAGTGTGGAAGAGGTGAAACAATTATTGTTGTCTATCAACAATGACAAGCCACCGGGGTCTGACAATCTGGATGGAAAATGACTGAGGATAATAGCAGATGATACTGCCACTCCTATTTTCCACATCTTCAATCTAAGTCTACTGGAAAGTGTGTGCCCTCAGGCCTGGAGGGAAGCTAAAGTCATTCCGCTACCCAAGAATAGTAAAACCCCTTCACTGGCTCAAATACTTCTAGAAGAAATGGTGTTTGACCAGATACAAATGCTATTTCACAGTAAACATATCGACAACAGAATTTCAGCATGCTTATTGAGAAGGACACTCAACAAGCACAGCACTTACACAAATGACTGATGATTGGCTGAGAGAAATTGATGATAAAATGATTGTGGGGGCTGTCTTGTAGACTTCAGTGCAGCTTTTGACATTATCGATCATAGTCTGCTGCTGGAAAAAAGTATGTGTTATGGCTTTACACCCCCTGCTATAAAGTGGGTTACTTGTCTAACAGAACACAAAGGGTGTTCTTTAATGGAAGCCTCTCAAATATAATCCAGTTAGAATCAGAAATTCCCCAGGGTAGCTGTTTAGGCCCCTTGCTTTTTTCAATCTTTACTAATGACATGCCACTGGCTTTCAGTTAGGCCAGTGTGTCTATTTATGCGGATGACTCAACACTATACATGTCAGCTATGACAGTGACTGACATGACTGCAACACTCAACAAAGAGCTGCAGTTAGTTTCAGAGTGGGTGGCAAGGAATAAGTTAGCCCTAAATATTTCTAAAACCAAAAGCATTGTATTTGGAACAAAACACTCATTAAACCCTAAACCTCAACTAAATATTGTAATAAAGAATGTGGAAATTGAGCAAGTTGAGATGACTAAACTGCTTTGAGTAACACTAGATTGTAAACTGTCATGGTCAAAACATATTGATACAACAGTAGTAGCTAAGATGGGGAGAAATATGTCTATAATAAAGCGATGCTCTGCCTTCTTAACAAAATTATCAACAAGGCAGGTCCTACAGGCCCTAATTTTGTCACACCTTGACTACTGTTCAGTCGTGTGGTCAGGTGCCACAAAAAAGGACTTAGGAAAATTGCAATGGGCTCAGAACAGGGCAGCACGGCTGGCCCTTGGATATACAGAGAGCTAATATTGATAATATGCACGTCAATCTCTCCTGGCTGAAAGTGAACGAGAGATTGACTTCATCACTACTTTTATTTATGAGCGGTGTTGACATGTTGAATGCACCGAGCTGTCTTTTTAAACTACTAGCACACAGCTCGGAAACCCATGTATACCCCACAAGACATGCCAATAGAGGTCTCTACACGGTCCCCAAGTCCAGAACAGACTATGGGAGGTACACAGTACTACATAGAGCCATGACTACATGGAACTCTATTCCACATTAAGTAACTGACGCATGCAGTAAAATGATACTTAAAAAACAGATATGAAAACACACAACAGTGGGGACTGTGAAGCACAAACATTGGCACAGACACATGCATACACACACACACACACACACGCACGCACGCACGCACGCACGCACGCAGACATACCCCAAGCGACTTACAGCTGTAATCGCAGCAAAAGGTGGCGCTACAAAGTATTAACTTAAGGGGGCTGAATAAGTTTGAAATATCCAATAAATGTCGTTCCACTTCATGATTGTGTCCCACTTGTTGTTGATTCTTCACAAAAAATACAGTTTTATATCTTTATGTTTGAAGCCTGAAATGTGGTAAAAGGTCGCAAAGTTCAAGGGGGCCGAATACTTTCGCAAGGCACTGTATGTGGTAGTGGTGGATTAGGGGCCAGAGGGCACACAGTGTGTTATGAAATCTGTGAACGTATTGTAATGTTTTAAACATTTTATAAACTGCCTTCATTTTGCTGGACCCCAGGAAGAGTAGCCGTTGCTTTGGCAGCAGCTAATGGGGATCCATAATAAATATCAATACAAATCGGGGCGGCAGGTAGCCTAGTGGTTAGAGTGTTGGACTTGTAACCGGAAGGTTGCAAGATTGAATCCCCGAGCTGACAAGGTAAAATATCTGTTCCTAGGCTGTCATTGAAAATAGGATTTTGTTCTTAACTGACTTGCCTAGTTAAATTGTAATATATATATATTTTAAATAGTTGAATAGGATGGAATTGACTAGAATACAGTACATATATGAAATGGGCAAAACAGTATGTGAAATTGATTAAAGCGACCAGTGTTGCATTATTAAAGTGCAGCGGTCTAAGGCACTGCATCTCAGGGCTAGAGGCATCACTACAGACCCTGGTTTGATCCCGGGCTGTATCTCAAATGGCCCGTGATCTGGAGTCCCATAAGGCGCCGCAAGAATTGGCCCAGCATCGTCCGGGTTAGTGGAGGGTTTTGGCGGGGTAGGCCATCATTGTAACTAATAATTTGATCTTAACTGACTTACCCATTTAAAAAAAGGTTCATAAAAAATCTTTATCTTGAGTTAATGTGGACCCAGTGACTCAGACTGGAGCATCTGGACCAGGACTTGAGCGCCAGTACTCTCTCTCTCTCTCTCTCTCTCTCTCTCTCTCTCTCTCTCTTTCTCTCTCTCTCTCTCTCTCTCTCTCTCTCTCTCTCTCTTTCTCTCTCTCTCTCTCGCTCTCTCATGTGTCTGTTTTGTATGTAATGTGTAATAATATGTTGGTAGGCTGAATTACTGTTGGTAGGCTGAATTACTGTTGGTAGGACAAGGCTATGCATGTTTGTGTACATGGAAGTCAGGGATTTATGTTTACTATAGGTTAATGAGGCTGTACAAATGTGAACGCGGAATGAGGATAGTTTTGGAATGTTTTGAAAGTCTGAGAAAGTTAGGTTACTAGCTACCTTTTGTTTGGATCCCGTGACATGATTGGCATCAGTTGCTGGGCCTGCTACTATTTGTCTAATTATCCTGCCGACCAAAGCCGGATCTGAGGAGCTGTTTGGCATAGCAGCTAACCTTGCTGCTAGCTAGATGCCTATCAAGCTAGCAGGGTTTTCTTGAGGGCTGGAATGCAGCCCGCGACGCGGTTAGCCATTGTGACTGGGACAGCGGATTGTCCCGGGCTTGTGGCTGTCTAGATCCCTGCTGTTTGTTGTTTTCAATCTTCCTTGTGACCTGCCCTGTCTGGAACTGCGAGGAGTAACAGCGCAACCTAAGCTGTTACCGTGACAAAGACCAAAGCCGGCGGGAGTGCTGTTGAGGATAGTGGTGTCTCTCCATCACAGGTGAGGATCTTTTAAACAAACAAAAAGAAAATAGCTTCAAATGTTTTGTCCAAATACGGGTGGAGTCAACGAATAAAATAATGGACGACCTGACCAGAGAGGTCCAGGACCTGATGAACAGTTTGTAGTTCTCCCAGAGTCCGCTCGATGATTTTAAACAAGAGAATGGCAAGTTGACAGCAATCTGTTAGTCTTTGAGAGAGGACATCAGTTCTGTATGTGAATCCATGATAACAATGACAGAGAAATCAGATTATCTCGAGGGACAATCAAGGCGGTACAACATGGTTGTTAACGGAATTGCAGAATCTCCACATGAGACCTGGACAGAGTCTGAGGTCAAAGTGAGGGAAATGATCTAGGAGAAACTGAAGATGGACCACAGGAAGATTGAGGTGGAGCATACCCTCAGGACTGGAAAATACAGCATCGGCCCGGGTGACAGGCCCAGGCCGATAGTGGTCAAATTACTGAGGCTCAAGAACAAGGTAGCTGTTCTGGAAAGAGCCAAGAACTTGAGGGAAGTAATATCCTGAAGCTGTGCGCCAGAACAGGAAAGAAATCACCCCAGCCATGAAAGCTGCCAGAGAGCGTGGGGACATTGCTTAAATTTGCTATGACAGGCTCATTGTCCACCCTCCCTTCCAAAGGCCTGGAAGGGATGAGAGAGCCAAGCCTATGGGTTTATATCTTTAACCTCGCAGCACACAGCACACTTCTATCTCTGATAAGCTACCCAGGAAAGGGTTGAAAATAACCCATGTTAATATATGTAGCCTTAGAAATAATGTTCATGAAGTCAATAACTTGCTATCATCAGATAACATTCATATATTAGCCATTTCTGAGATTCACTTAGATAATTCATTTGATGATACAGCAGTAGCAATACAAGGATATAACATCTATAGAAGAGACAGAAATGCTTATGGGGCTCCGGAGTGGTGCTGCATAGGGCAGCGCACAATTGGCCCAGCGTCGTCCGAGTTAGGGTTTGGACGGGGTACCAAGCTGTCTGCTCAAGAGGAAGCTTCTCACTGTAAGCAGTGCCTGTAATCTGGTTCAGATTATTAATCAACCTACCAGGCTGTTTACAAACATTACAGGAACAAGATCATCCCCATGTATTGATAACATTTTTACTAATACTGTAGAACGTTGTTCTAAAGCTCTATCCATACCCATTGGATAAAGTGATCACAGTACTGTATAGTGGCTATATCCAGGAAAGCTAAAGTTCCTAAATCTGGGCCTAAAATAGTGTATAAGAGATCATACTAAATATTTTGCTGTGACTCTTGTGTGAATGATGTAAAAAATATTTGTTGGTCTGATGTGATTAATAAGGAACATCCAGACGGTGCACTTCACTAATTTGAAGTCACTGAAACCCTTAACAAAGAGTTGCAGTCTGTTTTGGAATGGGTGACCAGTAATAAACTGGTCCAGAACATCTCTAAAACTAAGAGCATTGTATTTGGTACATATCATTCCCTAAGTTCTAGACCTCAGCTGAATCTGGTAATGAATGGTGTGGCTGTTAAACAAGTTGAGGAGACTAAAATACTTGGTGTTACCTAGATTGTAAACTACCATGGTCAAAACATATTTTCAGTGGTTGTAAAGATGGGGAGAGGTCTGTCCATAATAAATAGATGCTCTGATTTTTTTGACACCACAAAGCAAGTCCTGCAGGCTCTAGTTTGATCTTATCTTGATTATTATCCAGTCATATGGTCAAGTGTTGCAAAGAAAGACCTAGTTAAGCTGCAGCGGGCCCAGAACAGAACGGAACATCGTGCTCTTCATTGTAATCAGAGGGATAATATGAATACCATGTAAGCCAGCCTCTCTTGGATAAGAGTTGAGGAAAGACTGACTGTGTCACTTCTTGTTATTAAAAGAAACACTAATGTGTTGGAAATTCAAAATTGTTTGCATAGTCAACTTACACACATCACTGACACACACACTTACCCCACCATACATGCCACCAGGGGTCTTTTCACAGTCCCCAGGTCCAGAACAAATTCAAGCAAACATACAGTATTATACAGAGCCATGAGTGCATGGAACTCTAAAAACACCCCACGGCACAACGCCTCTCCCCCATGTGACCTCCTTGTGTGTATGTACTGTATGTGTAACTGATAGAAGCACACACACACACTACATGTGAATGTTTTTAAATGTTTGGTTTTTTGGTTGTGTGTCGGACCCCAGTAAGACTAGCTGTTGCCAATGTCATCGGCTAATGTGGATCCTAATAAATCAAATCAAAATGGCCCACTGTTTTTGTAATTTTGCCAATAACTAGACTAAATCATTATTCAAATGACAAAAATGAGACTGTGATGTGAATGATATCGTTGTCAAAATGACTAAGACTAGACTAAATCTAAAAAAGGTGTGTGTGTGTATGTGTATGCGTGTGCGTGTGTGGGTGTGTGTTCATGGCATATTGCTGCTGGAACATGAGTGGATTATCTAAAGAGAATTTCAGCAGCAGAGAGAAGAACTCTCCCAAGAGCTTTATTACTTTAGAGCAGTGCTTCTCAATTGTTTTCTGTTACTCCCCGCCTAGGAAGTAGTAAACATTTCGCTCCCCCCCAACTCTCCGCCACGACTGTAAATAGTAACATTTGTCTATAAAATTGTTTTAATTACACCTCTGCATAACATTGTATCCTTATTAACATTAAAGAAAACAAAAAAAGAATATAGATCAACTTACAACAAAGAATAACTTTATTAACATTGCTTTTTAATCTTTAACAAAAAAGACCTAAAGTGCATCAATTTGCCTGAAATGTAAAAATAAAAAAAAATCCTTATTTAAGCTGTAAACATTTTTTGACCATTTGATACTGAAAAATTTAATTAAATATAATCAATAAATAATAATAAATTCAAATTGATCAGCAACATTAACTCAGGAGCACAATATATGAAACACTTTGACCTATAAAACAAAAATGTCAGTGATTGGGTGCAGAGATGTAGCGGAGTCAGGCGCAGGACACAGGTTTGAGCAACACAACTGAGTTTACTCACAAAAATTCAAGCAATATTCCAAATAGGAAAATGCATACAAACTAACACCTACAACAACCACTAAGACACCAAAAACAACCACTAAGACACCAACAATCATGGACAGAACAGACATGTATGCCAGAGGGTTAAATAAGGAACATGATATGGGGATTGAAACCAGGTGTGATTAATACAGACAAAACAAAACGAAAATGAAACATGGATCGGTGGTGACTAGAAAGCCAGTGACCGCCGAACACCACCCGAACAAGGAGAGGGACCAACTTCGGCGGAAGTCGTGACAAAAAATGAATAAAACAATTTGTGCTGATTTAAAAAAAATCTAAATGAGGAAGTCAGGATTAATGGCTACAATGAGCACGTTTTGCAGAGCACAGCTTTTCGAAGCGGGGTTTGAAGCATGATACTGCAACTCTCAGCTCCTGCTCAATGTTTAGCTGGGACCTGTACTTGGTCTTCAGTGCAGCAAGAGCAGAGAAGACAGTCTCACAAAGATAAGATGTTGCAAAAGGAAGAAGAATGCCCATGGCCCTCTGCCCTAAGAGTGGATTCTGCCTCTCTACACTCAGCCAGAATTCCCTCAGTGTCTGTGATGTCAATCTCAGTCTCAATATGGAGTCAGACGTCATATCAATGAACTGGTCCTCCTCTGCAGAGCTGAAACCAGTTGGAGCTGGTGCATTGAAAGGATCTCTCACCCAGTCATATCAGTGAACTGGTCCTCCTCTGCAGAGTTGAAACCAGTTGGAGCTGGTGCATTGAAAGGATCTCTCACCCAGTCATATTAGTGAACTGGTCCTCCTCTGCAGAGCTGAAACCAGTTGGAGCTGGTGCATTGAAAGGATCTCTCACACAGTCATATTAGTGAACTGGTCCTCCTCTGCAGAGCTGAAACCAGTTGGAGCTGGTGCATTGAAAGGATCTCTCACACAGTCATATCAGTGAACTGCTCCTCCTCTGCAGAGCTGAAACCAGTTGGAGCTGGTGCATTGAAAGGATCTCTCACCCAGTCATATCAGTGAACTGCTCCTCTCTGCAGAGCTGAAACCAGTTGGAGCTGGTGCATTGAAATGATCTCTCACACAGTCATATTGGGAACTGTTTTCAGGGAAGTACTTTTTAAAGAATCCCATCAGTGATTAAATATGCTCCTTAATATATGGAATCACTGAGGTGGCATCATAGTCAGTAGTTTCAACAAATTCATGCAGGTTCTCGAATGAATCAGTATTTCCTTCATCAAGTCGCCTGCTCCACATCAAGCTTTCGAGTGAAAGAGCTGATCTTGTCTGTGACCTGAGGGAGGTGTTGATCTTTCCCTTGAAGCTGTAGATTTAGTTCATTTAGCTTTCCAAATATGTCACTCAGGTAGGACAGTTTTTCCAGGAAGTTCTCATCACAAAATGTTTCTGCGAGGTCATACTTGTGCTCCTGCTCCGAAAACATTCTTATTCTCTGAGCTCAAAAACTCAGGACAAGACTTTTCCTCGTGACAGCCACCTTGCTTCACTGTGAAACAGCACTGCTTGATGTTCAGCTCCCATCTCCTCACAGATAGCAGAGAAGACTCTTGTTTTTAGTGGTCTGGTCTTTATAAAATTGACTACACCTACAATGTCAGTCATAACCTGACTTCATTCAGAGGAAAGGTGCCTTGATGCCAGTGCTTCTCTGTGTATAACACAGTGTGTCCACTCAGCATTAGGTGAGGCCTTCTTGATGAGGCCCGAAGTCCTTTTCTCATCCCTGCCATGGTCTGTGCACCATCACTGCAAACACCAATGCAGTTCTCCCACTTTAGCCCATTCTCAGTCAGGAAGCAGTCTAGCATTTTGAATAGCTCTTCAGCTGTGGCTCTGTCTCTGACATATTTACAAAAAAGATCCTCACACAGGGAGTTTGTCATGTCAAAACGTACATAAGCCATAAACAAACAGTCTTTGTTGCTGTCAGTTGCTTCATCGAACTGTAAGGCGAAACGTTTGTCTTTGAGTTTATCTACCAGCTGTTCTTTAAGATCGTTAGCAATGTCATTTATACATCTGGGGACAGTGTCATTGGACAGAGGGATAGTTTTATTTTTGCAGCACTTGCGTCATCTATAGCAGGACAGAGACCAGGTCTAATGCTGCAGGCAGTATCAGCTCCTCTGCTATGGGGGTTGTTGCACTGAGCAATTTGGTACGCCACCTTATATGATGCTAACAGTGCTGGTTTATTGTTGGCAATATTCGGCACGTTTTCGCTGAAAAACCTCAAGCGGCTTATCAGCGTGATTTGGGTGTAATGTCTTTAAGTGACGCCTTAATTTATTTGGCTTCATGCTGTCCGCTGCCAACATTTTTAGACACAGTAAACATACCGGTCTCTCCTCGTCTCCCACCGTAGTCACAGTGATGCCAAGCGCTACATACGCTTCGTCATATTTCCTCGTCTTAGCTTTCGGGAGACTTACATTTGTCTCATTATCTCCGTCTCTCTCCGCCTTTCTTTTCATCCCTGTTAAATATTTTTCCATGGTGTCTCTTAAGGGTTTGTTATCTGCAGTTCATATCTCCTGCTCTGTGCTGTGTGCTCTTGTTCGGTGCAAAAAAACCTACTCCCTGCAGCAAACAAAAAGCATGTTCCCCGGGGTCACACGCGCCCCCTCTGGCATCGCTCTGAGCCCCCCCAGGGGGGCGCGCCCCACTATTTGAGAAGGACTGTTTTAGAGTGACACCCACAAGGACAGGGCCTGTCTCTCTGGTGTTTGTGTGTGTGTGTTTGCATCCTTGCATTTGTCTGTGTGTCTGTGTGTATGTTAGTGTGCGTGTGTGTGTGTGTGTGTTTGCATCCTTGCGTCTCTCTGTGTGTCTGTGCAGCACATATTACATGAAGCAGAGTAATCTTCAATGAGAGGCAGCTCCTCTGATATAGAGGTTGTGACTTTCATCTTGTCTGTTTACAGCCTCACATCTCTGTATCCTGCTCACAGGGGAGAGAGGCCCAGGCTGTCCCAAATGATACACTATTCCCTTTATAGTGCACTACTTTTGACTAGGGCCCATAGGACTGTGGTCAAAAGTAGTCCACTATAAAGGGAATAGGGTTCCATTTGGGATGCATTCCCAGTCTTACAGCCTGATCAATGGGCACAATACCGTATCCAACTCCATCACCTGCCTAGCATCTCTCTCTGACAGAAACATCATTCAGCCAGCAATGATCTGGATACCTACCGTAAAGCTATTCAGAAACAGATCTAGCTAGGTAGCACCAGCTGGCTTTCTAAGCTGTAATACTAGGACCACATGTGTGTCCTCATGTTCATATTGGGAGTGGCTGGGGATTTCAGGTCGGTGGTCTCCTATTCATGTGGCTTTAGTACAGCCATAGCTATATGGATTATAGCTAAGCTTCAACTATACTGGTCCACTGCTGTAGAGAGAGAACCAGAACCAATTCAATGTTCTCATGGAGATTGACTGATAGGCTGTCTGTAACAAGGAACCAGACCCACTGACTGACTGAGTAGCTTACTAACTGACTGACTGACTGACCGACTAGCTTACTAACTGACTGACTGGGTGATATACTGACTGACTGACTAGCTGACTGACTGAGTGGTTTACTGACTGGCTGACCGGATAACTGATTGCCTGATTGGGTGGCTGACTGACTGACTGGCTGACTGGATAACTGATTGACTGATTGGGTGGCTGACTGGCTGACTGGATAACTGATTGACTGATTGGGTGGCTGACTGGCTGATTGACTGGCTGACCGGGTGGCTGACTGACTGAGTGGCTGACTGACTGACTGGGTGGCTGACTGACTAACTGGCTGGCTGACTGACTGACAAACTGGCTGACTGGTTGACTGACTGACTGGCTGACTGAATGGGTGGCTGACTGACTGACTGGTTAACTGACTGAGTGGCTGACTGACTGGTTAACTGACTGAGTGGCTGACTGACTGACTGGTTAACTGACTGAGTGGCTGACTGACTGGTTAACTGACTGAGTGGCTGACTGACTGACTGGTTAACTGACTGAGTGGCTGACTGACTGGTTAACTGACTGAGTGGCTGACTGACTGGGTCGATGAGTGCTCTTTCTCTCTTCCTTTTTGCGGCTGCTGGTTCCTGCTGAGATAAAGACTAGTTACCCACAATATTCTCAGTAAAGATGTTAGCATTGTGGCTACCAGCTGGGTTTGGGAGAGGTGGGGAACAGAGAGGGAGGGAAGGAAGGGCAGCAGTTAAGGATAAAAGGAGGAGTAGAGAAAATTAGGGGGAGGGAAGGGAAGGGGAGAAGTGAGAGGAGGAGAAGGAGGGGTAGAGACAAGAGAGAGAAGATGGGATGGGACATGGGAGGGAAAAAGAGAGGGAGCACCAGAGTAGAGATCTGACTGTAAAAGAGAACAGACGTTGTGCATCATCCTCTGTTTGACAGAACGATGCAAACAAAGAGATCATTCCTGCTACTTTACCCATCTTCAAAGAGAGCTGCATGAGCACATAGAGAGACTCCAAATATGATAAGAATTTAATCTATAAAGCATTTTTTTTCATGCATTACGCTCAAATTGACTTCCCTACACCTGTATCCACTCCAGATTGAAAAGTGGCTGGTAAGCCTGGCATGATCTAGAAGCATGTGTTCTCCCCTCTCTCCCGCTGGGCAGAGGAAGGCCAAAGACGGTGATGTCACCGCCAAAACAATGTCTCATTCAGCCAGTGGCTGACGGGCAGGAAGCAGGCTCTCGCTTAAACGATAACATCTGCAGAAGTACAGAGAGAGAGAGCTGCCATCTATCAGAACTATTAGAAATGTACTGAGCATGTATAAGTCCCTAGTGCAGAGAAGAGCTAATGTATTTTGGAGTTGGAACACATGCCAGCTTCACTCATTCTGTAATCCATCCTGGAATTCAGAATGATCTCTAATGCCATCAGTTCTAGAATTCACCACACAGCCTTTAGAATTCTGTGTGTCACACATTCTAAAAGGAGGCGCTTAGCTCCATGATATCCTACACTGATTCAGAAGTGGAACACCAAGTGATCAGCAGAACATTATCCCAGCAGGGAGTTCTGACAATCTGCCACGATTTGAAACATTAGACCCAGAGACTGTGGTCCTGTGGGGATAGTAGAATGGCTCCTGACCTATGACCTATGTCCAGGTCTCATGTTTCCATGTGTTTCACATTCCTACGCTTATATGGGAGAACATAGCTATGTGATAATGGACCTGGTTGACGTTTTTTGGCATGAACTCTGACACAGGTATTGCAATGTATATAAACTAGATGCTAGCATGCTTTCTCTAGGACATGGGTGGGCAACTCCTCGAGGGCCTGACTGGTGGCACACTTTTTCTCCATCCTTAGCAAACGCAGCTGATTAATCAAATGGCATTCTAAACTGAAGATCATGATTATGTGATTATTGGAGTCAAGTGTGTTAGCTGGAGCTGGGTCAAAACTGTGACACCAATCAGGCCCCCGAGGACTGAAATTTTCCACCCCTGCTCTAGGAATTGATTACATTCAGTATTTTGTGTAGGTTCAATGTGATGTTCATATTCTCAGCTCTAACTAAACTATCCATTGCATAGACCCCCATCTCCTGCAGCCTTGGACTTGTAGCACAAGCACAGCCAGGCACAGCCAGTGGGAGGGGGGCAGTATGAACGGGACTCTCCACTGAGACACCCAGCCAGACCAACCAGACCAGACCCCCCTGCTAATGAACCTCAGCTGGCCTGGCCATCTCACTCATGCCCCCTGCTGGATGTGAGCTTCACTAGACATACTTTAGTAGTGGATAGGCCAGAGACTTTTCTTGAATGATATCTGAGTACTGCACTTTGATTCACCTAAATCAACCCTGCTTAAATCGATAGCCAACCAGCCACAACCTGTGACAACCTACTACTGACCCACTCAACATATCCCTAATCCTAGTCATAACCCTAACTGTAACCCTAAAGCTAACCCTAGCTTCAAGTCCACACCCCAGCTCAACTCTAACCGTAGCCATTAATCTAACTCTAACTCACTCAACCCACCATAATTCCCCACCCCTTTGCCCCTGCCTTGCCATCTTACCTCATAGAGTTGGGTATGGCTCCAGAACCCTCCGCTCCCCCCTGGGTGTTCATGTGAAACCCATTTGGGATGGCCCATCGGCCAGGCTGGCTCAGGACAAACTCCGACCTGGTCCCGGTGATGGTGGTCCGCAGTGGGCTTCCTCCAGATCCAAGCTCACGGCCTGCAGCACTCTCCCCAGCCTCAGGCTCTCCTCGTTGGGCCTCGGGTCCAGCCTCGCTTCCCTCCTGCTCCATGACAGTGGCTAGTTCCAGCTCCAGAGGCTCAGGGCTCTGGAGAATGGACCTCTGCTGGATGAGGGGGGTGAGCGGAGCCTCGAAGCTGACACAGCTGTCTGTCTCGTCTGTGAGTGACAGGACATCCAGGGAGTCTAGACTACTGTAGCACGTCCCCCCGCGAAGAAGCGCAGACTCGACAATACGCTCAAACGTCGAGCTGAAGCCATCCTTGTTGTCCATCACGCTCTTCTCCCTCTCTCCCTCCCCATCTTCCTCGTCTTCTTCTTCCTCCCCCTCTATGGCGACAACATGCTCCACGATGCGTTCAAACACAGAGCTGAAACTGTCCTGGTTCTCCCTTCCCTCCCCTTCCTCCTCCTCCTCTTCCTCCACCTCTGTGTCCGCCAGCTCTACGGAACACTCGAAGGTGGAGCTGAACGTGTCCAGGTGTTCATGGATGACCTCCACTAAGCCGCCTCCTTCTCTTTCATCTTCATCATCTTCGTCATCCTCCTCTTCATGCCCTTTGATTCCATTCTCAGGTCCTATTCCATTGTCCAGCCTGTATGGAAACATAGAGTATCATCGGAATAAAATGTTTAATTAAATAGCTACACACTCGCCCTCCAAATTAACACACTCATCTCAGTCTGTTGAAGGATGTTCTATAAATGATCTGACCTATACATTCACTCATGACCACACTAGTCAAGGACTGCTCATATCTGTTGTACTGACCTGACTATGTCCAGAGACCGTGGTGGGTCTGGTAAGTCCTGGTCCTGGTCCTGGTCTTCTTCCTGATCCTCGGGTGGTGGTGGTGGAGGTAACTCCTCTTCACCCTCCTCCTCCTCTTCCTCCTCACAGCCGGGCTCGCAGGCTGGTTCTGACTCCTCTGTGGCCTCTGTGTTCATGTTATCCCCCTCCTTCTCCACCTCCTCCTCCCTTTCTTCCCTCTCCTCCTCTCTCTCTAGCTCTCTGTCTGGCTGACCATCCCCTGCATCTATCCTCTCATCCTCCACTCCATCTTCTTCATCACTTGTCTCTGCCATACTCTCTCTCTCTTCATGCACCTCTCCTTCTCCCTGCATCACTTGTTCCACTCCCTCATCTACCTCATCACCCTCTCCCTTTCCACTTTCCTCACCTTCTCTTTCTCTGTGTACTTCCCTTTGTACCGTAACATTTTCCTCCCCTTCCATCTCATTGGTCCCCTCTATCCCCTCCACCTCCAGACGTTGCCCCTCCAGCCCTTGGTTTGTGGCTGGCTTCTCTGCAGGGTGGGCTGGCGTCTCCCTTTGGCTGTCTGGGGATGTAGGGGGTTCAGTCTGGGGGTGTCCCTGCCCCTCCTGGGTCATGGTGCCTACGTGTGTGGTGGAGTCCTCTGGGGCTGGGTCGGAGACAGAGAGCTCTGGATCCAGGACTAGGGAGGACTAACCGTCTGGCCGAGAGAGAGAGAGAGAGAGAGAGAGAGAAGGGAAGCACATGAGAAAAAAGAGAAGAAAATAAAATAGAATAAAAAGGAGAGACAGTAGGAGGAGGGGGAGGGATGCTGTCTGATACAGTCATTTCATTATTATTAGCCTTAATTGTAATACGGAGGTCACCTTGGAAAGGAACACCCAGTATTTGTGCATGTGTGTGGGTGTGTGTATGTGTGTATGTGTGTACGTGCTTGTCTCAATGTCTCTGTGTGTGTCTAGAATGATATCTCCTCTAAAGAACAGTTCAAAAGAAGGAGAAAACGAGGGGCACAAGAAGGAGGGCGAGAGAGAAAACAAGCAAAGGAAGATCATTTTAAAGCCCCTTCAGATCCATGTCAAAAGGATCCATCTGACAGTCATCTTTTCTCCAGAGCAGCAGGCCTTTAATCCACACAGCAGCTCCTCTACTCCTCCTCACAGCTCACATCACATCACATATCACATCACATCTCACATCACTCATTCACAGCTGCATTTCTTCTCTTTTCACAGCTGAATGGCTAACACAAAGCACTCAGGTTAAGTGCCCTGCTCTGGGGTCCATATGCTGAAGGCCCACCTGGGATTTAAACCTGCAACCTTATGGACACCAGGCACCAGTTTCTATTGGAACATCAGCTGGAGATGGGCAGTGAGTCTCACTCTTCATTGGTCTAGGTTGTGTTTCATTCACTGGAAACACTTATCTCCCTCACTAGCTTTAAGCACCAACTGTCAGAGCAGCTCACAGATTACTGCATCTGTACATAGCTCACCTATAATTTAGCCCAAACAACTTTCCCAACTGTATTTAATTAATTTATTTATTTTGCTCCTTTGCACCCCATTATTTTTATTTCTACTTTGCACATTCTTCCATTGCAAAACTACCATTCCAGTGTTTTACTTGCTATATTGTATTTACTTTGCCACCATGGCCTTTTTTGCCTTTACCTCCCTTCTCACCTCATTTTCTCACATTGTATATAGACTTGTTTATACTGTATTATTGACTGTATGTTTGTTTTACTCCATGTGTAACTCTGTGTCGTTGTATCTGTCGAACTGCTTTGCTTTATCTTGGCCAGGTCGCAATTGTAAATGAGAACTTGTTCTCAACTTGCCTACCTTGTTAAATAAAGGTGAAATAAATAAATAAATAGAAATTAGGCTGGTAGCAGCACCAGCATAAGATAATGTGGCTAATGTATTATCGGACTGTAATTTTATTATAGCAGTCAGTGTTCCTGTTATTGTTTGGCTGTAATGTAATTGGGTACTGTACAGAGAACAAGGCTTTTGGAACAAAGAACTCTTCCTGAAATTATAGTCGATTTTGGAGGAGCCGCCATTCCATCTTCCCATTTATTGTTTTCCCTACTTTTATGTAGCCGCATTAATAAAGACAAGAGTCTCTGTGCACTGACCTCGCATTGTCTGCTGATTCATCAGCATTAATAGTCTCTGTGCACTGACCTCGCATTGTCTGCTGATTCATCAGCATTAATAGTCTCTGTGCACTGACCTCGCATTGTCTGCTGATTCATCAGCATTAATAGTCTCTGTGCACTGACCTCGCATTGTCTGCTGATTCATCAGCATTAATAGTCTCTGTGCACTGACCTCGCATTGTCTGCTGATTCATCAGCATTAATAGTCTCTGTGCACTGACCTCGCATTGTCTGCTGATTCATCAGCATTAATAGTCTCTGTGCACTGACCTCGCATTGTCTGCTGATTCATCAGCATTAATAGTCTCTGTGCACTGACCTCGCATTGTCTGCTGATTCATCAGCATTAATAGTCTCTGTGCACTGACCTCGCATTGTCTGCTGATTCATCAGCATTAATAGAACGGCGGATAACCTACGGCCTTTACATTAGTAGGTGTAAGCAGATTTGAGGTACGTGTTGGAGTCGGTTATGATTTGCTTGCAACTATGTCTCCAACCTCCCAACCCTACGGACCAGGCTGAACCTCCCAACCCTACGGACCAGGCTGAACCTCCCAACCCTACGGACCAGGCTGAACCTTCCAACCCTATGGACCAGGTTGAACCTTCCAACCCTACGGACCAGGCTGAACCTCCCAACCCTACGGACCAGGCTGAACCTCCCAACCCTACGGACCAGGCTGAACCTCCCAACCCTACGGACCAGGCTGAACCTTCCAACCCTACAGACCAGGCTGAACCTTCCAACCCTACGGACCAGGCTGAACCTTCCAACCCTACAGACCAGGCTGAACCTTCCAACCCTACAGACCAGGCTGAACCTTCCAACCCTACAGACCAGGCTGAACCTTCCAACCCTACGGACCAGGCTGAACCTTCCAACCCTATGGACCAGGCTGAACCTTCCAACCCTACAGACCAGGTTGAACCTTCCAACCCTACGGACCAGGCTGAACCTCCCAACCCTATGGACAGGCTGAAGTAAAGAGCAGACTAAAATGAATGACATAACCACATGAAGGAGATACAACAAGTGACATGCCGAGTCAGACACATTTATATAGACAGTATTATCACACCCACATGCCTAGTCCCACATTACCACACTCCAACGCACACAACCAAAAAGCCCAAACACAAGAATAGACAGGCAAATTCAATCAAACACTTATGTAATCAAACATCAAAGCTATGGATGTTCTGCCTCTATTTCTCACATGCACACACACCTGCGCTCTCGATTATGTTGTTGACAGTGTTGTTGGGTGTGACTCGCCTAAACAGGAGGACAGCTATGTAGAGCAGCAGTAAGAGCTCAACTACTCAGGGGCTGGCAGATGTGTTCCCGTACCCAATGCCCATACCCCACCTCACATTGTTATGCACTGTGTGTGTGTGTGTGTGTGTGTGTGTGTGTGTGTGTGTGTGTGTGTGTGTGTGTGTGTGTGTGTGTGTGTGTGTGTTTTAGTTTGATTGGCAGATGCTGTGATAGTATTAAAGGGGAATTGATAAGGCCTAAGAGCCCATTGTTCTGCTGACCAAACCAGAATTCACTTACTTGCTCCAAAGACGCACATGCACACACAGACACACTTCATCTGCCAATCAAGTTGAAATACTACAGACAAGAACCATAGTGTCTCTCTAAGACCTCTTTCTCTCATTCTCTCCATCACACACACACACACACACACACACACACAAACACCTGCACGCACACACACACACACACAGAGGTCTGGTTGGTTATTTATTGATCAAGATAAGGCTCCATACTAAAGAAAACACTTTAGCACAAATAATTACTACTGAGAACTACTACTGAGAACTACTACAGAGAATTACTACTGAGAACAACTACTGAGAACTACCACTGAGAATTACTACTGAGAACTACTACTGAGAACAACTACTGAGAACTACCACTGAGAATTACTACTGAGAACTACTACTGAGAACTACCACTGAGAATTACTACTGAGAACAACTACTGAGAACTACCACTGAGAATTACTACTGAGAACTACCACTGAGAATTACTACTGAGAACTACTACTGAGAACTACTACAGAGAACTACCACTGAGAACAACTACTGAGAACTACCACTGAGAATTACTACTGAGAACTACTACTGAGAACTACTACAGAGAACTACCACTGAGAACAACTACTGAGAACTACTACTGAGAATTACTACTAAGAATTACTACTGGGAACTACTACTGAGAACTACTACTGAGAACTACTACTGAGAACAACTACTGAGAACTACTCCTGAGAATTACTACTAAGAATTACTACTGAGAACTACTACTGAGAACTACTACTGAGAACTACTACTGAGAACTACTACTGACAACTACCACTGAGAATTACTACTGAGAATGACAAGTTATTCAACAGGCAGCATGTTGTATCTACAAGCAACATGTTGTATCTACAGGCAACATGTTGGATCTACAAGCAGCATGTTATATCAACAGGCAGAACGTTGTATCTACAGGCAGCATGTTATATCAACAGGCAGAACGTTGTATCTACAGGCAGCATGTTATATCAACAGGCAGAACGTTGTATCTACAGGCAGCATGTTATATATACAGGCAGAACATTGCAACAACATGCAGCATGTTGTATCTACAGCCAGCAATTTGTATCTACAGGCAGAACATTATATCAACAGGCATCATGTTGTATTTACAGGCAGCATGTTATATCTACAGCCAGCAATTTGTATCTACAGGCAGAACATTATATCAACAGGCATCATGTTGTATTTACAGGCAGCATGTTATATCTACAGCCAGCAATTTGTATCTACAGGCAGCATGTTATATCTACAGCCAGCAATTTGTATCTACAGGCAGAACATTATATCAACAGGCATCATGTTGTATTTATAGGCAGCATGTTATATCTACAGCCAGCAATTTGTATCTACAGGCAGAACATTATATCAACAGGCAGCATGCTATATCTACAGGAAGCATGTTATATATACAGGCAGCATGTTATATATACAGGCAGCATGTTATATATACAGCAGAATGGAAAATATACAGGCAGCATGTTATATATACAGGCAGCATGTTATATATACAGGCAGCATGTTGTATATACAGGCAGCATGTTATATATACAGGCAGCATGTTATATATACAGGCAGCATGTTATATATACAGGCAGCATGTTATATATACAGGCAGCATGGAAAATATACAGGCAGCATGTTGTATGTACAAGCATCATGTTATATATTCAGGCAGCATGTTAAATATAGAGCTAATTGTTATATATACAGCAGCATGATATATATATATATATATACAGGCAGAATGTTATATATACAGGAAGCATGCTATATCTACAGACAGCATGATAAATCTAAAGGCAGCATGTTATATCTACAGGCAGCATGTTGTACCTACAGGCAGCATGTTTTATCTACAGGCAGCAGGTTATATCTACAGGCAGCATGTTGTATCCACAGGCAGCATGTTGTATCTACAGGCAGCATGTTGTACCTATAGACAGCATGTTATTCGTACAGGCTGCGTGTTGTATCTACAGGCATCGTGTTATATCTACAAGCAGCATGTTATTCCTACAGGCAGCATGTTGTTTTTACAGGCAGCATGTTATATCTACAGGCAGCATGTTAAATCTACAGGCAGCATGTAACACCTCCAGGCAGTATGTTGTATCTACAGGAAGCATGTTATATCTACAGGTTGAAGGTTGTATTAGCATGTTGTATCTACAGGCAGCATGTTAAATCTACAGGCAGCATGTAACATCTCCAGGCAGTATGTTGTATCTACAGGAAGCATGTTATATCTACAGGTAGAAGGTTGTATTAGCATGTTTTATCTACAGGCAGCATGTTGTATCTACACACAGCATGTTGTAGCAGCATGTTGTATGTACAGGCTGCATGTTGAATCTACAGGCAGAATGTTGTATCTACAGGCAGCATGCTGTATCTACAGGCAGCATGTTATATCCAGAGGCAGCATGTTGTATCTACAGGCAGCATGTTGTATCTACAGGCAGCATGCTGTATCTACAGGCAGCATGCTGTATCTACAGGCAGCATGCTGTATCTACAGGCAGCATGCTGTATCTACAGGCAGCATGATGTATCTACAGGCAGCATGCTGTATCTACAGGCAGCATGTTATATCCAGAGGCAGCATGTTATATCTAAAGACAGCATGTTGTATCTACAGACAGCATGTTGTATCTACAGGCAGCATGTTGAATCTACAGGCAACATGTATCTACAGTCAGTATTTTGTATCTACAGGCAGCATATTATATCTACAGGCAGCATGGTATATCTACAGATGGAAGGTGTTAGCAGCATGTTGTATCTACAGGCAGCATGATGTGTCAACAGGCAGCACGTTATCCTTACAGGTAGCATGTTGTATCTACAGACAGCATGATAAATCTAAAGGCAGCATGTTATATCTACAGGCAGCATGTTGTACCTACAGGCAGCATGTTTTATCTACAGGCAGCAGGTTATATCTACAGGCAGCATGTTGTATCTACAGGCAGCATGTTGTATCTACAGGAAGCATGTTATATCTACAGGTTGAAGGTTGTAGCAGAATGTTGTATCTACAGGCAGCATGATGTGTCAACAGGCAGCACGATATACTTACAGGTAGCATGTTGTATCTAACGGCAGTCTGTTGTATCTAGCATGTTGTATCTATATGCAGCATGTTGTATCTACAGGCAGCATGTTGTATCTACAGGCAGCATGTTATATCTACAGTCAGCATGTTATATCTACAGGTAGAAAGTTGTAGCAGCATGTTGTATGTACAGGCAGCATGTTTTGTCAACAGGCAGCACGGTAAACCTACAGGAAGCAAATTGTATCTAGAGGGAGCATGTTTTAGCTACAGGCAGCATGTTGTTCTACAGGTAGAGGCTGTAGCATGTTGTATCTACAGGCAGCATGTTGTATCTGGCAGCATGTTGTATCTACAGGCAGCATGTTGTATCTACAGGCAGCATGTTATAAATACAGGCAGCATGTTATATCTATAGGTAGAAGGTTGTAGGATCATGCTGTATCTACAAGCATCATGTTGTATCTAAATGCAGCAAGTTTTATCTACAAGCAGCATGTTGTATCTAAATGCAGCAAGTTTTATCTACAGGCAGCAGGTTATATCTACAGGCAGCATGTTGTATCTACAGGCAGCATGTTGTATCTACAGGAAGCATGTTATATCTACAGGTTGAAGGTTGTTGCAGAATGTTGTATCTACAGGCAGCATGATGTGTCAACAGGCAGCACGATATACTTACAGGTAGCATGTTGTATCTAACGGCAGTCTGTTGTATCTAGCATGTTGTATCTATATGCAGCATGTTGTATCTACAGGCAGCATGTTGTATCTACAGGCAGCATGTTATATCTACAGTCAGCATGTTATATCTACAGGTAG
Organism: Oncorhynchus nerka; assembly: GCF_034236695.1. NCBI lineage: Eukaryota > Metazoa > Chordata > Actinopteri > Salmoniformes > Salmonidae > Oncorhynchus > Oncorhynchus nerka. Next base: position 21,569,612 of record NC_088400.1, read on the forward strand.
AAAGTTGTAGCAGCATGTTGTATGTACAGGCAGCATGTTTTGTCAACAGGCAGCACGTTAAACCTACAGGAAGCAAATTGTATCTAGAAGGAGCATGTTTTAGCTACAGGCAGCATGTTGTATCTACAGGTAGAAGGCTGTAGCAGCATGTTGTATCTACAGGCAGCATGTTGTATCTACAGGCAGCATGTTGTATCTACAGGCAGCATGTTGTATCTACAGGCAGCATGTTATAAATACAGGCAGCATGTTATATCTATAGGTAGAAGGTTGTAGGATCATGCTGTATCTACAAGCATCATGTTGTATCTAAATGCAGCAAGTTTTATCTACAAGCAGCATGTTGTATCTAAATGCAGCAAGTTTTATCTACAGGCAGCAGGTTATATCTACAGGCAGCATGTTGTATCTACAGGCAGCATGTTGTATCTACAGGAAGCATGTTATATCTACAGGTTGAAGGTTGTAGCAGAATGTTGTATCTACAGGCAGCATGATGTGTCAACAGGCAGCACGATATACTTACAGGTAGCATGTTGTATCTAACGGCAGTCTGTTGTATCTAGCATGTTGTATCTATATGCAGCATGTTGTATCTACAGGCAGCATGTTGTATCTACAGGCAGCATGTTATATCTACAGTCAGCATGTTATATCTACAGGTAGAAAGTTGTAGCAGCATGTTGTATGTACAGGCAGCATGTTTTGTCAACAGGCAGCACGTTAAACCTACAGGAAGCAAATTGTATCTAGAGGGAGCATGTTTTAGCTACAGGCAGCATGTTGTATCTAAATGCAGCAAGTTTTATCTACAAGCAGCATGTTGTATCTAAATGCAGCAAGTTTTATCTACAGGCAGCAGGTTATATCTACAGGCAGCATGTTGTATCTACAGGCAGCATGTTGTATCTACAGGAAGCATGTTATATCTACAGGTTGAAGGTTGTAGCAGAATGTTGTATCTACAGGCAGCATGATGTCTCAACAGGCAGCACGATATACTTACAGGTAGCATGTTGTATCTAACGGCAGTCTGTTGTATCTAGCATGTTGTATCTATATGCAGCATGTTGTATCTACAGGCAGCATGTTGTATCTACAGGCAGCATGTTATATCTACAGTCAGCATGTTATATCTACAGGTAGAAAGTTGTAGCAGCATGTTGTATGTACAGGCAGCATGTTTTGTCAACAGGCAGCACGTTAAACCTACAGGAAGCAAATTGTATCTAGAGGGAGCATGTTTTAGCTACAGGCAGCATGTTATATCTACAGGAAGCATGTTGTATCTACAGGCAGCATGTTATAAATAAAGGCAGCATGTTATATCTATAGGTAGAAGGTTGTAGGATCATGCTGTATCTACAAGCATCATGTTGTATCTAAATGCAGAAAGTTTTATCTACAAGCAGCATGTTGTATCTAAATGCAGCAAGTTTTATCTACAGGCAGCATGTTGCATCTAAAGGCAGCATGTTCTATCTACAATCAGCATGTTGAAGCAGCGTGTTGTATCTACAGGCAGTATTTTGTATCTACAGGCAGCATGTTGTATCTACAGGCATAATGTTGTATCTACAGGCAGCATGTTATACCAAAAGGCAGCATGTTTTATATTCAGGCAGCATGTTGTAACTACAGGCAGCATGTTGTATCTACAGGCATCATGTTGTAGCTACAGGCAGCATGCTATATCTACAGGCAGCATGTTATATATACAGACTGCATTTTATATCTATAGGCTGCATGTTATATCTACAGGCAGCATGTTGTATCTATATGCAGCATGTTGTATCTACAATCAGTATGTTGTATCTACAGGCAGCATGTTGGATCTACAGGCGGAATGTTGTAGAAGAATGTTCTATCTACAGGTAGCATGTTGTATCAACAGGCAGAATGTTAAATCTACAGGCAGCATGTTATGTATACAGCAGGATGTTATATCTACAAGTAGAATGTAGAAGCAGCATGTTGAATCTACAGGAAGCATGTTGTATCTACAGGCAGCATGTTATATCTACAGGCAGCATGTTGTATCTACAGGCAGAATGTTATTTCTACAGACTACATGTAACACCTCCAGGCAGCATGTTGTATATATAGTCAGCATGTTGTATCTACAGGCAGTACGTTGTAACTAAAGGCAGAATATTGTAGCAGTATTTTTATCTACAGGCAGCATGTTATATCTACAGGTAGAAGGTTGTATTAGCATGTTTTATCTACAGGCAGCATGTTATATCTACAGGTAGAAGGTTGTATTAGAATGTTGAATCTAGAGGCAGCATGTTGTATCTACAAGGCAGCATGTTGTATCATCAGGCAGCATGTTGTATCATCAGGCAGCATGTTGTATCTGCAGCCAGCATGTTATTAATACAGAATGCTGTATCTTATATCTGCAGGCAGCATGTCATACATACAGGCAACATGTTGTATCTGCAGCCAGCATGTTATTTGTAATAGCATGTTTCATCTATGTTATATCTACAAGCAGCATTTTAATCTACAGCAGCATGTTGTATCTGCAACATCTCTACAGCAGCATGTTTTATCTGCATGTTTTATCTACAGCAGCATGTTTTATCTACAGGCAGCATGTTGTATCTGCAAGCAGCATGTTTTATCTACAGCAGCATGTTTTATCTACAGGCAGCATGTTGTATCTGCAAGCAGCATGTTTTATCTACAGCAGCATGTTTTATCTTCAGGCAGCATGTTGTATCTACAGGCAGCATGTTGTATCTGCAAGCAGCATGTTTTATCTACAGCAGCATGTTTTATCTTCAGGCAGCATCTTGTATCTACAGGCAGCATGCTGTATCTACAGGCAGCATGTTGTATCTGCAAGCAGCATGTTTTATCTACAGCAGCATGTTTTATCTTCCGGCAGCATGTTGTATCTACAGGCAGCATGCTGTATCTACAGACCGTATGTTGTATCTAAAGCCAGCATGGTGTATCTACAGGCAGCATGTTATATCTACAGGCAGCGTGTTGTATCTACAGGCAGCATGTTATATATAAAAGTTGTGTATCTGTTGTGGAAGCATGTTGTTTCAGCATGTTTCTACAGGCATCTAAATCAGGCAGAACATTGTATTTGTTATCTACAGGCAGCATTTTGTATCTACAAGCAGCATGTTGAATCTACAGGCAGCGTGTTATATCTACAGGAAGCATGTTGTATCTACAAGCAGCATGTTGTATATACAGGTAGCATGTTATATCTACAGGCAGCATGTTGTGTCTACAGACAGTATGTTGTATCAACAGGAAGCATGTTGTATCTGCAAGCAGCATGTTTTATCTACAGCAGCATGTTTTATCTTCAGGCAGCATGTTGTATCTTCAGGCAGCATGTTGTATCTACAGGCAGCATGTTTTATCTACAGCAGCATGTTTTATCTTCAGGCAGCATGTTGTATCTACAGGCAGCATGCTGTATCTACAGGCAGCATGATGTATCTACAGGCAGCATGATGTATCTACAGGCAGCATGTTTTATCAGTACAGGCAGCATGTTGGATCTATCTTTCTATCTACAGGCAGCATGTTCTTCTACAGGTAGCATATCAACAGGCAGAATGTTAAATCAGGCAGCATGTTATGTATACTGTTATATCTACAAGTAGAATGTAGAAGCAGCATGTTGAATCTACAGGAAGCATGTTGTATCTACAGGCAGTACGTTGTAACTAAAGGCAGAATATTGTTTTTTATCTACAGGCAGCATGTTATATCTACAGTTATATCCACAGGCAGTATGCTGAATCTACAGGCAGCATGTTATATCTACAGGAAGCATATATCTACAAGCAGCATTTTGAATCTACAGGCAGCGTGTTATATCTGGAAGCATATATCTACAGGCAGCATGTTGTATCTACAGGTAGCATGTTATATCTACAGGCAGCATGTTGTATCTACAACATTATGTTGTATCTACAGTTAGCATGTTGTATCTACAGACAGTATGTTGTATCTACAGGCAGCATGTTGTATCTACAGCAGTATGTTATCTATCTACAGGCAGCGTGTTGTATCTACAGGCAGCATGTTGTATCTACAGACAGTATGTTGTAAAAGGCAGCATGTTATATCTACAGGCAGCATGTTATATCTACAGGCATGTTATATATAAAAGCAGCAAGTTGTGTATAAATGCAGAATGTTGTGGAAGCAGTTGTTTCTATATGTTGCATCTACAGGTAAGTTATATCATGTTGTATCTGCAAGCAGCATGTTTTATCTACAGCAGCATGTTTTATCTTCAGGCAGCATGTTGTATCTTCAGGCAGCATGTTGTATCTTCAGGCAGCATGTTGTATCTACAGGCAGCATGTTTTATCTACAGCAGCATGTTTTATCTTCAGGCAGCATGTTGTATCTACAGGCAGCATGCTGTATCTACAGGCAGCATGATTATCTATCTACAGGTTGTATCTACAATCAGTATGTTGTATCTACAGGCAGCATGTTGGATCTATGTTGTATCTATCTAGGCAGCATGTTCTATCTACAGGAAGCATGTTGTATCTACTACAGGCAGCATGTTATGTATACAGCAGGATCTACAGGAATGTAGCATGTTGAATCTACAGGAAGCATGTTGTATCTACAGGCAGCATGTTGTATCTACAGGCAGCATGTTATGTTGTGTATACAGGCAGAATGTTGTGGAAGCATGTTGTTTCTACAAGCAGCATGTTGCATCTACAGGCAGCAATCTAAATCTACAGGCAGAACATTGTATCAGTTAGCATGTTGTATCTACAGACAGTATGTTGTATCATTTTGTTTTATCTACAGGCAGCATTTTGAATCAGGCAGCATGTTATATCTACAGTTTTGTATCTACAAGCAGCATGTTGAATCTACAGGCAGCATATCTACAGGAAGCATTTGTATCTACAAGCAGCATGTTGTATATACATGTGTTATATCTACAGGCAGCATGTTGTATCAACAGGAAGCATTTGTATCTGCAGGCATGTTTTATCATGTTTTATCTTCAGGCAGCATGTTGTATCTTCAGGCAGCATGTTGTATCTACAGGCAGCATGTTTTATCTACAGCAGCATGTTTTATCTTCAGGCAGCATGTTGTATCTACAGGCAGCATGCTGTATCTACAGGCAGCATGATGTATCTACAGGCAGCATGTTGTATCGATATGCAGCATGTTGTATCTACAATCAGTATGTTGTATCTACAGGCAGCATGTTGGATCTACAGGCGGAATGTTGTAGAAGCATGTTCTATCTACAGGCAGCATGTTCTATCTACAGGTAGCATGTTGTATCAACAGGCAGAATGTTAAATCTACAGGCAGCATGTTATGTATACAGCAGGATGTTATATCTACAAGTAGAATGTAGAAGCAGCATGTTGAATCTACAGGAAGCATGTTGTATCTACAGGCAGTACGTTGTAACTAAAGGCAGAATATTGTAGCAGCATTTTTATCTACAGGCAGCATGTTATATCTACAGTTATATCCACAGGCAGTATGCTGAATCTACAGGCAGCATGTTATATCTACAGGAAGCATGTTATATCTACAAGCAGCATTTTGAATCTACAGGCAGCGTGTTATATCTACAGGAAGCATGTTATATCTACAGGCAGCATGTTGTATCTACAGGTAGCATGTTATATCTACAGGCAGCATGTTGTATCTACAGACATTATGTTGTATCTACAGTTAGCATGTTGTATCTACAGACAGTATGTTGTATCTACAGGCAGCATGTTGTATCTACAGACAGTATGTTGTATCTACAGGCAGCATGTTATATCTACAGGCAGCGTGTTATATCTACAGGCAGCATGTTGTATCTACAGACAGTATGTTGTATCTAAAGGCAGCATGTTATATCTACAGGCAGCATGTTATATCTACAGGCAGCATGTTATATATAAAAGCAGCAAGTTGTGTATAAATGCAGAATGTTGTGGAAGCATGTTGTTTCTATAAGCAGCATGTTGCATCTACAGGTAGCATGTTATATCAACAGGAAGCATGTTGTATCTGCAAGCAGCATGTTTTATCTACAGCAGCATGTTTTATCTTCAGGCAGCATGTTGTATCTTCAGGCAGCATGTTGTATCTACAGGCAGCATGTTTATCTACAGCAGCATGTTTTATCTTCAGTGTTGTATCTACAGGCAGCATGCTGTATCTACAGGCAGCATGATGTATCTACAGGCAGCATGTTGTAAGCAGCATGTTGTATCTATCTATAGGCAGCATGTTGATCTATCTATCAGGCAGCATGTTGTATCTACAGGCAGCATGTTGTATCTACAGGCAGCAGTTATGTATACAGTATATCTACAGGCGGCATGTTGAATCTACAGAAGTTGTATCATGTTGTATCTACAGAAGCATGTTGTATCTACAGGCAGTGTAACTAAAGGCAGAATATTGTAGCAGCATTTTTATTTTTATATCTACAGTTATATCCACAGGCAGTATGCTGAATCTACAGGCAGCATGTTATATCTACAGGCAGCATGTTGTATCTACAAGCAGCATCTACAGGCATGTTATATCTACAGGTATCAGCATGTTATATCTACAGGCAGCATGTTGTATCTACAGACAGTATGTTGTATCTACAGGCATGTTATATCTTATGTTATATCTACAGGCAGCATGTTGTATCACAGACAGTATGTTGTATAAAGGCAGCATGTTATATCTACAGGCAGCATGTTATATCTACAGGTTAGCAGCAAGTTGTTATAAATGCAGAATGTTGTGGAAGCACTAGGCATGTTGCATCTACAGGTAGCATGTTATATCTATCTACAGGCAGCATTATATCTACAGGCAGCCTGTTATATCTATAGGCAGCATGTTGAATCTACAGGCAGCGTGAATCTACAGGCAGCATGTTGTATATCTGTACTGGCAGTGTGTTCTATGTTGTATCTATGGCAGTATTTTGTATCTACAGGCAGCATGTTATATCTACAGGCAGCATGTTATATCTACAGGCAGCATGTTGATATCTACAGGCAGCATGTCATGTTATATATACTAGGCAGCATGTTGTATCTACAGGCAGCATGTTATATCTACAGGCAGCATGTTATATCTACATGCAGCATGTTGTATCTACAGGCAGCATGCTGAATCTACAGGCAGCATGTTATATATACAGGCAGCATGTTATATCTACAGGCAGCATGTTGAATCTACAGGCAGCATGTTATATCTACAGGCAGCATGTTGAATCTACAGGCAGCATGTTATATCTACAAGCAGCATGTTGCATCTACAGGCAGCAATCTAAATCTACAGGCAGAACATTGTATCTACAGTTAGCATGTTGTATCTACAGACAGTATGTTGTATCTACAGGCAGCATTTTGAATCTACAGGCAGCGTGTTATATCTACAGGAAGCATGTTGTATCTACAAGCAGCATGTTGTATCTACAGGTAGCATGTTATATCTACAGGCAGCATGTTGTATCTACAGACAGTATGTTGTATCTACAGGAAGCATGTTGTATCTGCAAGCAGCATGTTTTATCTACAGCAGCATGTTGAATCTACAGGCAGCATGTTATATCTACAAGCAGCATGTTGTATCTACAAGCAGCGTGTTGTATCTACAGGCAGCGTGTTACATCTACAGGCAGCATGTTGTATCTACAGACAGCATGTTGTATCAATATGGCAGTATTTTGTATCTATAGGCAGCATGTTATATCTACAGGCAGCATGTTATATCTACAGGCAGCATATTATATCTACAGGTAGCATGTTATATCCACAGGCAGCATGCTGAATCTACAGGCAGCATGTTATATCTACAGGCAGCATGTTGAATCTACAGGCAGAATGTTATATATGCAGGCAGAATGTTTATCTCCAGACCGCATGTTCTATCTCCAAGCAGCATGCTGTATCTACAGGCAGCACAGGCAGAACGTTATATGCACGCACTAGATACATTATATCCAGATATACAGTAGCCACACAAATACACAAGCTCACACACAGACACACATGCACAGGCATGCACACACACACAAACACACACTTCAGTAGACTGGCTACAGTTGCTGGCTCGGTGACTGAGTCTTTCTCCAGCGCATGTCATTGTTCCTTAAGGCAAATGAATACAAACCGCCCTACTAGCCACTCCAGCCCAGTGAACCATGAAAATCTGCATCTCACCCTGATATGTCACTTCTATTGCATCAAGATCAGACTTCGTGTTGCATTGTGTCATTATAGCTCTTTACAATGACTTCATCTAATTCATGCCATGGCATCAATCTTATTGTAACCCCGATTTTCTTTTTTTATTGGCTGCTAATTCACTTTTTTCCTAGAAAATAAATGGAAAGGGGTGGATGAGATTGGCGAGAGGGAGAGTGAGAGAGGAGAGAGAGTGGGAGAGAGAGAGGAGAGCAAGTGGGAGAGAGAGTTGGAAAGCATTTTAGGTAGCGTCTTGTGTTTGGGGACTTGCTGGTGCAAGGGTGTCTGCACTGATGTAGCACACACTCCTGCATCTTCCGCAAGGCAGGGGGTCCCGCAAGCTTTTGGGGGTCCCCAACCCCACCCCAGAGGTCGGCCTCCCAGATATAATGTGATCAGCTCATGAGCTATGAAATGTTTAGAATTACAGGATTTTTTTATTTTTTTATTTTCTCTCAGCCTCATGGCAAAATGTGTCGCAGCGAGTGGCGCAGCGGTCTAAGGCACTGCATCTCAGTGCTTGAGGCGTCACTACATGCCTCAAGCACGCCTCAAGCGTCTGTAGTCTTTTTGTTCTTAACTGACTTGCCTAGTTAAATAAAGGTTAAATAAAATGTAAAACATTTGTAGAATAGCAGAAAATTTGCTCAGAGATTTTTGAAAGAAAACCTTTGTAGTTAAATTTATTTTATTTATTTTATTTCAGCTTAAAATTTACATTCAGGGCCTTCCAAGTGGCGCAGCGGTCTAATGCACTGCTTCGCAGTGCATGAGGTGTCACTACAGACCCAGGTTCGATCCCAGGCTGTGTCACAGTCGGTCGTGACCGAGAGACCCATGAGGCGGTGCAAAATTGGGCCAATGTTGTTCGGGTTAGGGGAGGGTTTGGCTGGAATTTCCTTGTCCCATCGTGCTCTAGCGATTCCTTGTGGCGGGCTGGGCACCTTAGGTCGCCAGCTAGACAGTGTTTCCTCTGACACATTGTTGCAGCTGGCTTCCGGGTTAAGTGAGCAGTGTGGCTTGGCAGGGTCTTGTTTCGGAGGTCGCATGTCTCTTGACCTTCGCCTCTCCCAAGTCCATAGGGCAGTTGCAGCAATGGAACTAGACTGAAACTACCAATTGGAATGGGTAAAATTAAAAATACATTTAGATTTAGGGGAATTTTATAAGGGAAAATATTTGTTTTGGGAATTTTCGAAATGCTTTCAATATTATTCATTTCCATTTCGGCTCTATACCTGGAAATGTCCTTGTCCAGAGCAAAGGATCCCAATTTCAAAAATTTCAAAAAAAGTGTTTAAACTTCTAACAAGGGACAATAACAGATACTAACTGAACAATTATCTTATGTAGTTCCTTGCAATAGCCCTCTGTGACTTTATAGAATATTTATCTCAAAACTGTGATTCCTAAAATATAGGAATATTGGTTCAAATATGTTACAATCAATTAGGTTTTAGAGTCGTAAAGCAACTGAGAAAAAACAAAATTGCTACTGTGTATACCACTTGAAAGAAGAACAATTCAATTTTTGTCAACTCCATAAAAATCAACTCCGCCAGAGTCCTGAAAATTCTGATAGAATGGATCTGTTTTTATTGGGGACTTTCAAATGAATCATTTTCCATATTTGACAAATATTTGATTTGAAATGGTAGTTTTAGAGAAGCAGAAATATGTCTGTTTTGAGTGTCTGTTGTCAACTCTGTCAGCAGCTTGTCAACTCCCATCAATATTATTTGGTCAATATTCAGAAAAAGTATTTTGATCACTATTCTACAACATATGCTTACACAATTGAAGTATTTGCTGTACTATACCTAAGGGATAATGTTTGCTTTTTAAATGTTATTTTATTTTCTAAATCTATAAAAACATTCCAAAATGCCAACGAAATGTTTGGAGATTTGCATTACATATTTGAATAATCTAATGATAGAATTAAACTATCAAGGCCTTTAAACACTTGTTGGACAATAATTGTACAAATTAAATGCTTTTTTTATGATTTTATGGTGTCTGAGGAGTTGATATGAATTAAGTTAGTGGCATTTGTTATTTTATATGGTTTGATAGCTGATACTTTGGTCTATCAAACTATATATTTCAAATGTTGTTAATATTAAGACAATTATTTGTGGGATTTTTTTTTGATTGTCCAATCTTTCAAGAATCCCTGAGCTCTAAAACAGCTAACTTTTCTCTCAGCTTCATGGCAAAATGTGTAAAATAGCATGAGAATAGCTATAATAGTCCAACTGCACATTTTTCTCTCTTCCACATGGAGATTTATTTTTTACCCACCACCTCACTCACCCACCCACCCCCTCACCCACCCGTCTAACAGCGCTACGCCACTGGGTGTCTGGATGTCTGACGCCTCGATTGAAGGGCTGAATTAATTTGCGAGAAGAGAAGCACTTACAGACGGTTAACAATTGGGCTGTGAATCAAAACGTTATTTAGCCGTGTATTCAAATGAGCTCAGGTTTTCAGGACAGGAGACTTGACGTCCCAAGAAGCATTATTACAAAGGGTTTAAACTTGAAGGATAAATACTATAATTAAGATAATAGCGACTCGTGGCTCAGGGGTGAGAGGACTGTTATCAGACACCTGTTCCGAACAACCCATCTTTAGTAGGAGTGTGGGACCCACAGCACTGGCCAATCCTGTAGCCTACATCTATTTTACTCACAAAATGTGTACCCTGGAATAGCTACAAAATACAGAAACACAAGACAGACTGCTCTGCACACACTCTCACTCTCATTCACACACATAGAGCCCGCGCGCAGCCTAGATGCAGACATTTTCTCCCAACCTCCTCGAGCAGTAACCATGACAACAGGATGGTTGGGAGACACTGCTCGCGTTAAATGAGACCGGTGCTATTCTCTTCCTCTCCAAAATAGACCTTGGTCGCTTTTCAAGATCGACTCACTTTTCTCCCTCTGCTTAGTTGAGGGTAGAAACCCCCGAAACAAAACCCCGTGGCCCACACACTGCATATTAACTCAATAGACAGAGAGAGTCCTAGACCCCCACCGGTAGACTAAAACGACAGGAAGAAACATGCATCCCCTTCCACTTTCCTCTGTGCATTTTTGTCCTGGTACAGGATAGGGATTTTGAAAAGAAAGCCTTTCAATTATCCCATTTAATCGGATTCCAGATTATTATTCGGATGGCTATATAGTCTTTGGTTCTTTATGGAATTAAATCATTTGTGAACGCAAAATCTATCTACAGCCTAGCTATAATAACATTAAATCACAACAATCACATCACAACAATATCAGGCATCCACTATTGCACTCACCAACAAAATGCGTTGAATCAAAGGTAGCCTGAAAAGCCAGTTCTGCACTGCAGTTTCAGGTTGTATTCTCTCTCGGTCCATCCATCCACGCGGGAGAACATAGACCGTGGGTCTGTTTGGTCCTCGTCGTGCCGCGTCCTTCCCGACTGGTACCGTCTAATCTGCCCAGCAAGCGACTCCTCACCGCTCGGACTCTGGCGGTACAGTAGGCTAGTCTCGCCTCCACTCACTAGCTCAGGCATGGGGCAGGTCCAGTCGGTGGGAAATGGGTAGACCGATTGCGCGTGGATGGGGGCGTCTGTGTAAACGAGCGGATGTGCAGTCGCGTCCCTCTCCTCCCCTGCTGCACGCTAGGAGCATCGATCTCCAGTCTCCAATCAGTGTTCTGAGGCGTGCGGGCAGTGTGGGACTGTCTGTGTCTCGGGCCTGTGTTATGATTCCATTTACCACTAACTCAGGATGGAGAGGAGGTTTGGCTTACTTATAGCCACATAAATACATACTCTTTTTACTCATTTGGCTATAGTTTACATGGCGCAAAGGGCCTTTATCCATGTGTCTTTGTCCCACTGTCTTTATTCCAGTGTCTTTATTCCAGTGCCTTTATTCCAGTGTCAGCATATCAACATAGATGACACATGCACTGTTAGGTTATGTAAAACAGGATACATGTGTTATGCAGGTGAGTGAGGACCCAAAAGCGATTTAACAGAAACAGAGTCTTTTAATGTCCAAACAGGGAAAACATAAATCCTCAATCTTTACAGGAGATGTCCAAACAGGGAAAACATAAATCCTCTATCTTTACAGGAGAGTCCCCCTTCTAGTAGTAGAGGAGAATAGCAGGGCTAGCGGCAACAGACTGCTGGTCCCTCCGGGTAGGCGCGGGCCGTAGAGGACAGAGACACCTGCTCACACGCAGCATCTGATGAAGAGGCAGATTACGACAGGACGGGACAAGGGCAAAGCAAACAAGAATCCGACAAGGACAGAAGCAGAAACAGAGAGAGAAATAGAGACTTAATCAGAGGGCAAAAGAGGGGACAGGTGTGAGAGAGTAAACGAGGTCGTTAGGAGAATGAGGAACAGCTGGGAGCAGGAACGGAACGATAGAGAGAGAGAGATAGGTCGTTTGGCAGAACGGATGTACTCAAGGTTCTTATGGTCTGTCCAAACGACAAAAGGAACGGTCGCCCCCTCCAACCACTGTCGCCATTCGCCTAGGGCTAAGCGGATGGCGAGCAGTTCACGGTTACCCAATCAAAAGCTCCCTGGGCGGAACCGGACCACTTAAAACACGTCTTGACAGAAGTAAGAGCTGTGAGAGGGGCAGCAACTTGACCGAAATTACGAATGAAACGCCGATAGAAATTAGCGAAACCTAAAAAGCGCTGCAACTCGACACGTGACCTTGGAACGGGCCAATCACTGACAGCTTGGACCTTAGCGGAATCCATCTGAATGCCTTCAGCGGAAATAACGGAACCGAGAAAAGTAACGGAGGAGACATGAAAAGAGCACTTCTCAGCCTTTACGTAGAGACAATTCTCTAAAAGGCGCTGTAGAACGTGCTGAACATGAATCTCGAGTGACGGAGAAAAAATCAGGATATCGTCAAGATAGACAAAAACAAAGATGTTCAGCATGTCTCTCAGAACATCATTAACTAATGCCTGAAAAACAGCTGGCGCATTGGCGAGACCAAACGGCAGAACCCGGTACTCAAAATGCCCTAACGGAGTGTTAAACGCCGTTTTCCACTCGTCCCCCTCTCTGATGCGCACGAGATGGTAAGCGTTACGAAGGTCCAACTTAGTAAAGCACCTGGCTCCCTGCAGAATCTCGAAGGCTGATGACATAAGGGGAAGCGGATAACGATTCTTAACCGTTATGTCATTCAGCCCTCGATAATCCACGCAGGGGCGCAGAGTACCGTCCTTCTTCTTAACAAAAAAGAACCCCGCCCCGGCCGGAGAGGAAGAAGGCACTATGGTACCGGCGTCAAGAGACACAGACAAATAATCCTCGAGAGCCTTACGTTCGGGAGCCGACAGAGAGTATAGTCTACCCCGAGGAGGAGTGGTCCCCGGAAGGAGATCAATACTACAATCATACGACCGGTGAGGAGGAAGGGAGTTGGCTCGGGACCGACTGAAGACCGTGCGCAGATCATGATATTCCTCCGGCACTCCTGTCAAATCGCCAGGTTCCTCCTGAGAAGTAGGGACAGAAGAAACGGGAGGGATGGCAGACATTAAACACTTCACATGACAAGAAACGTTCCAGGATAGGATAGAATTACTAGACCAATTAATAGAAGGATTATGACATACTAGCCAGGGATGACCCAAAACAACAGGTGTAAACGGTGAACGAAAATCAAAAAAGAAATAGTCTCACTGTGGTTACCAGATACTGTGAGGGTTAAAGGTAGTGTCTCAAATCTGATACTGGGAAGATGACTACCATCTAAGGCAAACATGGGCGTAGGCTTGTCTAACTGTCTGAAAGGAATGTCATGTTTCCGAACCCATGCTTCGTCCATGAAACAACCCTCAGCCCCAGAGTCAATCAAGGCACTGCATGTAGCACCCGAACCGGTCCAGCGTAGATGGACCGACAAAGTAGTACAGGATCTAGATGGAGAGACCTGAGTAGTAGCGCTCACCAGTAGCCCTCCGCTTACTGATGAGCTCTGGCCTTTACTGGACATGAATTAACAAAATGTCCAGCAACTCCGCAATAGAGGCACAGGCGGTTGGTGATCCTCCGTTCCCTCTCCTTAGTCGAGATGCGAATCCCTCCCAGCTGCATGGGCTCAGTCTCAAAGCCAGAGGAGGGAGATGGTTGCGATGCGGAGCAGGGAAACACCGTTGATGCGAGCTCTCTTCCACGAGCCCGGTGACGAAGATCTACCCGTCGTTCTATGCGGATGGCGAGAGCACAGCAAGAGTGCGAAACTCAATAGAATAATCCGTTATGGACCGATCACCTTGGCATAAGGAAGCCAGGGCCCTAGAAGCCTCCCTACCAAAAACTGAACGGTCAAAAACCCGAATCATCTCCTCTTTAAAGTTCTGGAATTGTTAGAGCAATCAGCCCTTGCCTCCCAGATAGCTGTGCCCCATTCTCGAGCCCGGCCAGTAAGGAGTGAAATGACGTAAGCAACCCGAGCTCTCTCTCTAGAGTATGTGTTGGGTTGGAGAGAGAACACAATCTCACACTGGGTGAGAAAGGAGCGGCACTCAGTGGGCTGCCCGGAGTAGCAAGGTGGGTTATTAACCCTAGGTTCTGGAGGCTCGGCAGGCCAGGAAGTAACAGGTGGCACGAGACGAAGACTCTGGAACTGTCCAGAGGTCGGAAACCTGAGCGGCCAGGTTCTCCACGGCATGGCGAGCAGCAGACAATTCCTGCTCGTGTCTGCCGAGCATGGCTCCTGGATCTCGACGGCAGTGTAACGAGCGTCTGAAGTCGCTGGGTCCATTCTTTGGTCGGTTCCTTCTGTCATGCAGGTGAAAGAGGACCCAAAAGCGACTTAACAGAAACAGAGTTTTTAATCCAAAAGGAAAACAAAATCCTCTAGACAAATTTTAGAGGGGAAAAACAACTGGAAAACACAAAAGACTCTAGTCTGACGAGGAGGAACTAGACTGGAGAATAGAACAGCAGGTGAGACTGCAGGTCACTCGGGAAGGCACTCTGAACCAAAGACGACAGAGACACCTGCTCACACGCAGCATCTGATGAAAAACACGACAGGACAGGGCGAAACACAACACAGCACGGTGAATACAAACAAGGAACCGACAGGGACAGGAACGGAACACAAAGGAATAAATAGGGACTCTAATCAGGGGAAAGGATCGGGAACAGGTGTGGGAAGACTAAATGATTGATTAGGGAATAGGAACAGCTGGGAGCGAACGATAGAGAGAAGAGAGAGCGAGAGAGTGAGAGAGAGGGGGAGAGAGAGGGATAGAAAGAGGGAAAGAACCTAAATAAGACCAGCAGAGGGAAACGAATAGAATGGGGAGCACAGGGACAAGACTGCACCCTGAACCAAATTAGCCAAGGTTGAGGTGAGAGACTAGTCTACAAGAAAAGGGTGTTGTTTTCATTTTCCTGCCTGGGAATAAACTTGTAGGAGAAGAACAACACAGGAAATGTATAGTCCTGTGTGGTTCAGTTAGTAAGATTGTGGCACTAGCAACACCAAGGTTGTTGGTTCAATTCCCTTATGGATTACATATAAAAAATGTATGTACTCACTGCACTGTAAGTCACTTGGGAGGAAAGCTTCTTCTAAGTGGCCTAATATTATTATTTAGCACAAATTCTGAAAAATGAAAGCATTGTCAATCTATATTATACTAGATAGGATGAATGATTTGGCTTGGATTACTTCAGTGGCTGACAACAAGAGGTTGAGTATTGATGGAGCCTGTGCTAATAATGCCCTTGACATAGGAGTAGAGGACATCCCACCCCTCCATCCATGCCATCCCTCTCTCTCTCTCTCCCTACCTCCCTTCCAAACACCTGCATCAGTGACACCAAGTCAAAAAGCAGAACGAGGCTTCGTTCAGGAAGGCAAAGTTGTATAACATTCAAAGTTGTGACGATCACCTGAACAATTAGCATTGTCCTTGCAACACCCTTTAAACAGTGTCTCACTTTAGTTCTATGGGTGCTTCTCAAGGGCATGTTCAAGAGCAGCAGACATTACTGTACTTTGCAGCATTCTACAACCATACATTTGATTCTGCTCAAGTCTGTTTCCCTTTGTAAACGGTTCCAACCTGTGTGTTCATCCTGGATGTACAACGTATCAGTGATGCTGCCAACCTATACAGAACAACCTCACACCCATTAGACACCTCGGCCAAGGAGGAACACAGCAATCAATAACACATGAAAGACTGACTGGGGGAGATGGAGAGGTGCATCAGAGAGAAAGACTGACTGGGGGAGGTGGAGAGGTGCATCAGAGAGAAAGACTGACTGGGGGAGGTGGAGAGGTGCATCAGAGAGAAAGACAAACTGGGGGAGGTGGAGAGGTGCATCAGAGAGAAAGACAGAATGGGGGAGGTGGAGAGGTGCATCAGAGAGAAAGACAGAATGGGGAGGTGGAGAGGTGCATCAGAGAGAAAGACTGACTGGGGGAGGTGGAGAGGTGCATCAGAGAGAAAGACAGACTGGGGGAGGTGGAGAGGTGCATCAGAGAGAAAGACAGACTGGGGGAGGTGGAGAGGTGCATCAGAGAGAAAGACAGAATGGGGAGGTGGAGAGGTGCATCAGAGAGAAAGACAGAATGGGGAGGTGGAGAGGTGCATCAGAGAGAAAGACAGACTGGGGGAGGTGGAGAGGTGCATCAGAGAGAAAGACAGACTGGGGGAGGTGGAGAGGTGCATCAGAGAGAAAGACTGACTGGGGGAGGTGGAGAGGTGCATCAGAGAGAAAGACTGACTGGGGGAGGTGGAGAGGTGCATCAGAGAGAAAGACAGACTGGGGAGGTGGAGAGGTGCATCAGAGAGAAAGACAGACTGGGGAGGTGGAGAGGTGCATCAGAGAGAAAGACAGACTGGGGAGGTGGAGAGGTGCATCAGAGAGAAAGACTGACTGGGGAGGTGGAGAGGTGCATCAGAGAGAAAGACTGACTGGGGGAGGTGGAGAGGTGCATCAGAGAAAGACTGACTGGGGGAGGTGGAGACATGAGAGAAAGATTGGGGGAGGTGGAGAGGTGCATCAGAGAGAAAGACTGACTGGGGAGGTGGAGAGGTGCATCAGAGAGAAAGACTGACTGGGGAGGTGGAGAGGTGCATCAGAGAGAAAGACTGACTGGGAGGTGGAGAGGTGCATCAGAGAGAAAGACTGACTGGGGGGTGGAGAGGTGCATCAGAGAGAAAGACAGACTGGGGAGGTGGAGAGGTGCATCAGAGAGAAAGACTGACTGGGGGAGGTGGAGAGGTGCATCAGAGAGAAAGACTGACTGGGGAGGTGGAGAGTGCATCAGAGAGAAAGACAGACTGGGGAGGTGGAGAGGTGCATCAGAGAGAAAGACTGACTGGGGAGGTGGAGAGACAGAGAGAAAGACTGACTGGGGAGGTGGAGAGGTGCATCAGAGAGAAAGACTGACTGGGGGAGGTGGAGAGGTGCATCAGAGAGAAAGACTGACTGGGGAGGTGGAGAGGTGCATCAGAGAGAAAGACTGACTGGGGAGGTGGAGAGGTGCATCAGAGAGAAAGACAGACTGGGGAGGTGGAGAGGTGCATCAGAGAGAAAGACTGACTGGGGGAGGTGGAGAGGTGCATCAGAGAGAAAGACTGACTGGGGGAGGTGGAGAGGTGCATCAGAGAGAAAGACAGACTGGGGGAGGTGGAGAGGTGCATCAGAGAGAAAGACAGACTGGGGAGGTGGAGAGGTGCATCAGAGAGAAAGACAGACTGGGGGAGGTGGAGAGGTGCATCAGAGAGAAAGACTGACTGGGGGAGGTGGAGAGGTGCATCAGAGAGAAAGACTGACTGGGGGAGGTGGAGAGGTGCATCAGAGAGAAAGACTGACTGGGGGAGGTGGAGAGGTGCATCAGAGAGAAAGACAGACTGGGGAGGTGGAGAGGTGCATCAGAGAGAAAGACTGACTGGGGGAGGTGGAGAGGTGCATCAGAGAGAAAGACTGACTGGGGAGGTGGAGAGGTGCATCAGAGAGAAAGACTGACTGGGGAGGTGGAGAGGTGCATCAGAGAGAAAGACTGACTGGGGGAGGTGGAGAGGTGCATCAGAGAGAAAGACTGACTGGGGAGGTGGAGAGGCATCAGAGAGAAAGACTGACTGGGGAGGTGGAGAGGTGCATCAGAGAGAAAGACTGACTGGGGAGGTGGAGAGGTGCATCAGAGAGAAAGACAGACTGGGGAGGTGGAGAGGTGCATCAGAGAGAAAGACAGACTGGGGGAGGTGGAGAGGTGCATCAGAGAGAAAGACAGACTGGGGGAGGTGGAGAGAGGTGCATCAGAGAGAAAGACAGACTGGGGGAGGTGGAGAGGTGCATCAGAGAGAAAGACTGACTGGGGGAGGTGGAGAGGTGCATCAGAGAGAAAGACTGACTGGGGAGGTGGAGAGGTGCATCAGAGAGAAAGACTGACTGGGGGAGGTGGAGAGGTGCATCAGAGAGAAAGACTGACTGGGGGAGGTGGAGAGGTGCATCAGAGAGAAAGACAGACTGGGGGAGGTGGAGAGGTGCATCAGAGAGAAAGACAGACTGGGG
The DNA here is from genome assembly GCF_034236695.1 of Oncorhynchus nerka. NCBI lineage: Eukaryota > Metazoa > Chordata > Actinopteri > Salmoniformes > Salmonidae > Oncorhynchus > Oncorhynchus nerka. Next base: position 21,588,416 of record NC_088400.1, read on the forward strand.
AGGTGGAGAGGTGCATCAGAGAGAAAGACTGACTGGGGAGGTGGAGAGGTGCATCAGAGAGAAAGACTGACTGGGGAGGTGGAGAGGTGCATCAGAGAGAAAGACTGACTGGGGAGGTGGAGAGGTGCATCAGAGAGAAAGACTGACTGGGGAGGTGGAGAGGTGCATCAGAGAGAAAGACTGACTGGGGAGGTGGAGAGGTGCATCAGAGAGAAAGACTGACTGGGGAGGTGGAGAGGTGCATCAGAGAGAAAGACTGACTGGGGAGGTGGAGAGGCATCAGAGAGAAAGACTGACTGGGGGAGGTGGAGAGGTGCATCAGAGAGAAAGACTGACTGGGGAGGTGGAGAGGTGCATCAGAGAGAAAGACTGACTGGGGGAGGTGGAGAGGTGCATCAGAGAGAAAGACAGACTGGGGGAGGTGGAGAGGTGCATCAGAGAGAAAGACAGACTGGGGGAGGTGGAGAGGTGCATCAGAGAGAAAGACTGACTGGGGGAGGTGGAGAGGTGCATCAGAGAGAAAGACTGACTGGGGAGGTGGAGAGGTGCATCAGAGAGAAAGACTGACTGGGGGAGGTGGAGAGGTGCATCAGAGAGAAAGACTGAAGGTGGAGAGGTGCATCAGAGAGAAAGACTGGGGAGGTGGAGAGGTGCATCAGAGAGAAAGACTGACTGGGGAGGTGGAGAGGTGCATCAGAGAGAAAGACTGACTGGGGAGGTGGAGAGGTGCATCAGAGAGAAAGACTGACTGGGGAGGTGGAGAGGTGCATCAGAGAGAAAGACAGACTGGGGGAGGTGGAGAGGTGCATCAGAGAGAAAGACAGACTGGGGAGGTGGAGAGGTGCATCAGAGAGAAAGACTGACTGGGGAGGTGGAGAGGTGCATCAGAGAGAAAGACTGACTGGGGAGGTGGAGAGGTGCATCAGAGAGAAAGACTGACTGGGGGAGGTGGGGGTGCATCAGAGGTGGGGAGGTGCATCAGAGAGAAAGACTGACTGGGGAGGTGGAGAGGTGCATCAGAGAGAAAGACTGACTGGGGAGGTGGAGAGGTGCATCAGAGAGAAAGACAGACTGGGGAGGTGGAGAGGTGCATCAGAGAGAAAGACTGACTGGGGAGGTGGAGAGGTGCATCAGAGAGAAAGACTGACTGGGGGAGGCATGGAGAGAGGGGGAGGTGGAGAGGTGCATCAGAGAGAAAGACTGACTGGGGAGGTGGAGAGGTGCATCAGAGAGAAAGACAGACTGGGGAGGTGGAGAGGTGCATCAGAGAGAAAGACTGACTGGGGAGGTGGAGAGGTGCATCAGAGAGAAAGACTGACTGGGGGAGGTGGAGAGGTGCATCAGAGAGAAAGACTGACTGGGGGAGGTGGAGAGGTGCATCAGAGAGAAAGACTGACTGGGGGAGGTGGAGAGGGGGGAGGTGCATCAGAGAGAAAGACTGACTGGGGAGGTGGAGAGGTGCATCAGAGAGAAAGACTGACTGGGGGAGGTGGAGAGGTGCATCAGAGAGAAAGACAGACTGGGGAGGTGGAGAGGTGCATCAGAGAGAAAGACAGACTGGGGGAGGTGGAGAGGTGCATCAGAGAGAAAGACTGACTGGGGGAGGTGGAGAGGTGCATCAGAGAGAAAGACTGACTGGGGGAGGTGGAGAGGTGCATCAGAGAGAAAGACTGACTGGGGAGGTGGAGAGGTGCATCAGAGAGAAAGACATGACTGGGGGAGGTGGAGAGGTGCATCAGAGAGAAAGACTGACTGGGGAGGTGGAGAGGTGCATCAGAGAGAAAGACAGACTGGGGAGGTGGAGAGGTGCATCAGAGAGAAAGACAGACTGGGGAGGTGGAGAGGTGCATCAGAGAGAAAGACTGACTGGGGGAGGTGGAGAGGTGCATCAGAGAGAAAGACAGACTGACTGGGGAGGTGGAGAGGTGCATCAGAGAGAAAGACTGACTGGGGGAGGTGGAGAGGTGCATCAGAGAGAAAGACTGACTGGGGAGGTGGAGAGGTGCATCAGAGAGAAAGACAGACTGGGGAGGTGGAGAGGTGCATCAGAGAGAAAGACTGACTGGGGAGGTGGAGAGGTGCATCAGAGAGAAAGACAGACTGGGGGAGGTGGAGAGGTGCATCAGAGAGAAAGACTGACTGGGGGGAGGTGGAGAGGCATCAGAGAGAAAGACTGACTGGGGGAGGTGGAGAGGTGCATCAGAGAGAAAGACTGACTGGGGGAGGTGGAGAGGTGCATCAGAGAGAAAGACTGACTGGGGAGGTGGAGAGGTGCATCAGAGAGAAAGACAGACTGGGGAGGTGGAGAGGTGCATCAGAGAGAAAGACAGACTGGGGGAGGACAGACTGAGAGGTGCATCAGAGAGAAAGGTGGAGAGGTGCATCAGAGAGAAAGACTGACTGGGGGAGGTGGAGAGGTGCATCAGAGAGAAAGACAGACTGGGGAGGTGGAGAGGTGCATCAGAGAGAAAGACAGACTGGGGGAGGTGGAGAGGTGCATCAGAGAGAAAGACTGACTGGGGAGGTGGAGAGGTGCATCAGAGAGAAAGACAGACTGGGGGAGGTGGAGAGGTGCATCAGAGAGAAAGACAGACTGGGGAGGTGGAGAGGTGCATCAGAGAGAAAGACTGACTGGGGGAGGTGGAGAGGTGCATCAGAGAGAAAGACTGACTGGGGAGGTGGAGGATCAGAGAGAAAGACTGACTGGGGAGGTGGAGAGGTGCATCAGAGAGAAAGAAAGACATCAGAGAGACTGGGGGTGAGGTGGAGAGAGGACTGACTGGGGAGGTGGAGAGGTGCATCAGAGAGAAAGACTGACTGGGGAGGTGGAGAGGTGCATCAGAGAGAAAGACAGACTGGGGAGGTGGAGAGGTGCATCAGAGAGAAAGACTGACTGGGGGAGGTGGAGAGGTGCATCAGAGAGAAAGACTGACTGGGGAGGTGGAGAGGTGCATCAGAGAGAAAGACTGACTCAGGGGAGGGGAGGAGAGGTGCATCAGAGAGAAAGACTGACTGGGGGAGGTGGAGAGGTGCATCAGAGAGAAAGACTGACTGGGAGGTGGAGAGGTGCATCAGAGAGAAAGACTGACTGGGGGAGGTGGAGAGGAGAGAAAGACAGAGAGGTGGAGAGACAGACTGGGGGAGGTGGAGAGGTGCATCAGAGAGAAAGACTGACTGGGGAGGTGGAGAGGTGCATCAGAGAGAAAGACAGACTGAGAGAATCAGAGAGAAAGACTGACTGGGGAGGTGGAGAGGTGCATCAGAGAGAAAGACTGACTGGGGAGGTGGAGAGGTGCATCAGAGAGAAAGACAGACTGGGGAGGTGGAGAGGTGCATCAGAGAGAAAGACAGACTGGGGAGGTGGAGAGGTCAGAGAGAAAAGACAGACTGGGGGAGGTGGAGAGGTGCATCAGAGAAAGACAGACTGGGGAGGTGGAGAGGTGCATCAGAGAGAAAGACTGACTGGGGGAGGTGGAGAGGTGCATCAGAGAGAAAGACTGACTGGGGGAGGTGGAGAGGTGCATCAGAGAGAAAGACAGACTTGGGGAGGTGGAGAGGTGCATCAGAGAGAAAGACTGACTGGGGGAGGTGGAGAGGTGCATCAGAGAGAAAGACAGACTTGGGGAGGTGGAGAGGTGCATCAGAGAGAAAGACTGACTGGGGAGGTGGAGAGGTGCATCAGAGAGAAAGACTGACTGGGGAGGTGGAGAGGTGCATCAGAGAGAAAGACTGACTGGGGAGGTGGAGAGGTGCATCAGAGAGAAAGACTGAGGTGGGGAGGTGGAGAGGTGCATCAGAGAGAAAGACTGACTGGGGAGGTGGAGAGGTGCATCAGAGAGAAAGACAGACTGGGGGAGGTGGAGAGGTGCATCAGAGAGAAAGACAGACTGGGGAGGTGGAGAGGTGCATCAGAGAGAAAGACTGACTGGGGAGGTGGAGAGGTGCATCAGAGAGAAAGACAGACTGGGGAGGTGGAGAGGTGCATCAGAGAGAAAGACAGACTGGGGAGGTGGAGAGGTGCATCAGAGAGAAAGACTGACTGGGGAGGTGGAGAGGTGCATCAGGAGAAAGACATGGGGAGAGAGAAAGAGAGAAAGACAGACTGGGGGAGGTGGAGAGGTGCATCAGAGAGAAAAGACTGACTGGGGAGGTGGAGAGGTGCATCAGAGAGAAAGACTGACTGGGGAGGTGGAGGTGCATCAGAGAGAAAGACTGACTGGGGAGGTGGAGAGGTGCATCAGAGAGAAAGACTGACTGGGGGAGGTGGAGAGGTGCATCAGAGAGAAAGACAGACTGGGGGAGGGGAGAGGTGCATCAGAGAGAAAGACAGACTGGGGGAGGTGGAGATCAGAGAGAAAGACAGACTGGGGAGGTGGAGAGGTGCATCAGAGAGAAAGACTGACTGGGGAGGTGGAGAGGTGCATCAGAGAGAAAGACTGACTGGGGAGGTGGAGAGGTGCATCAGAGAGAAAGACAGACTGGGGAGGTGGAGAGGTGCATCAGAGAGAAAGACAGACTGGGGGAGGTGGAGAGGTGCATCAGAGAGAAAGACTGACTGGGGAGGTGGAGAGGTGCATCAGAGAGAAAGACTGACTGGGGGAGGTGGAGAGGTGCATCAGAGAGAAAGACTGACTGGGGAGGTGGAGAGGTGCATCAGAGAGAAAGACTGACTGGGGGAGGTGGAGAGGTGCATCAGAGAGAAAGACAGACTGGGGAGGTGGAGAGGTGCATCAGAGAGAAAGACAGACTTGGGGAGGTGGAGAGGTGCATCAGAGAGAAAGACTGACTGGGGGAGGTGGAGAGGTGCATCAGAGAGAAAGACTGACTGGGGGAGGTGGAGAGGTGCATCAGAGAGAAAGACTGACTGGGGGAGGTGGAGAGGTGCATCAGAGAGAAAGACTGACTGGGGGAGGTGGAGAGGTGCATCAGAGAGAAAGACTGACTGGGGGAGGTGGAGAGGTGCATCAGAGAGAAAGACAGACTGGGGGAGGTGGAGAGGTGCATCAGAGAGAAAGACAGACTGGGGGAGGTGGAGAGGTGCATCAGAGAGAAAGACAGACTGGGGAGGTGGAGAGGTGCATCAGAGAGAAAGACTGACTGGGGGAGGTGGAGAGGTGCATCAGAGAGAAAGACTGACTGGGGAGGTGGAGAGGTGCATCAGAGAGAAAGACAGACTGGGGAGGTGGAGAGGTGCATCAGAGAGAAAGACTGACTGGGGAGGTGGAGAGAGAGAAAAGACAGACTTGGGGAGGTGGAGAGGTGCATCAGAGAGAAAGACTGACTGGGGAGGTGGAGAGGTGCATCAGAGAGAAAGACTGACTGGGGAGGTGGAGAGGTGCATCAGAGAGAAAGACTGACTGGGGAGGTGGAGAGGTGCATCAGAGAGAAAGACAGACTGGGGGAGGTGGAGAGGTGCATCAGAGAGAAAGACTGACTGGGGGAGGTGGAGAGGTGCATCAGAGAGAAAGACAGACTGGGGAGGTGGAGAGGTGCATCAGGGGACAGACTGGGGAGGTGGAGAGGTGCATCAGAGAGAAAGACTGACTGGGGGAGGTGGAGAGGTGCATCAGAGAGAAAGACTGACTGGGGGAGGTGGAGAGGTGCATCAGAGAGAAAGACAGACTGGGGGAGGTGGAGAGGTGCATCAGAGAGAAAGACTGACTGGGGAGGTGGAGAGGTGCATCAGAGAGAAAGACAGACTTGGGGAGGTGGAGAGGTGCATCAGAGAGAAAGACAGACTGGGGGAGGTGGAGAGGTGCATCAGAGAGAAAGACTGACTGGGGGAGGTGGAGAGGTGCAGAGAAAGACTGACTGGGGGAGGTGGAGAGGTGCATCAGAGAGAAAGACAGACTGGGGAGGTGGAGAGGTGCATCAGAGAGAAAGACTGACTGGGGAGGTGGAGAGGTGCATCAGAGAGAAAGACTGACTGGGGGAGGTGGAGAGGTGCATCAGAGAGAAAGACAGACTGGGGGAGGTGGAGAGGTGCATCAGAGAGAAAGACAGACTGGGGGAGGTGGAGAGGTGCATCAGAGAGAAAGACAGACTGGGGGAGGTGGAGAGGTGCATCAGAGAGAAAGACTGACTGGGGGAGGTGGAGAGGTGCATCAGAGAGAAAGACTGACTGGGGGAGAGAAAGACAGACTGGGGAGGTGGAGAGGTGCATCAGAGAGAAAGACTGACTGGGGGAGGTGGAGAGGTGCATCAGAGAGAAAGACAGACTGGGGAGGTGGAGAGGTGCATCAGAGAGAAAGACAGACTGGGGAGGTGGAGAGGTGCATCAGAGAGAAAGACTGACTGGGGGAGGTGGAGAGGTGCATCAGAGAGAAAGACTGACTGGGGGAGGTGGAGAGGTGCATCAGAGAGAAAGACTGACTGGGGGAGGTGGAGAGGTGCATCAGAGAGAAAGACTGACTGGGGAGGTGGAGAGGTGCATCAGAGAGAAAGACTGACTGGGGGAGGTGGAGAGGTGCATCAGAGAGAAAGACAGACTTGGGGAGGTGGAGAGGTGCATCAGAGAGAAAGACTGACTGGGGGAGGTGGAGAGGTGCATCAGAGAGAAAGACTGACTGGGGAGGTGGAGAGGTGCATCAGAGAGAAAGACTGACTGGGGGAGGTGGAGAGGTGCATCAGAGAGAAAGACTGACTTGGGGAGGTGGAAGATCAGAGAGAAAGACTGGGGGAGGTGGAGAGGTGCATCAGAGAGAAAGACTGACTGGGGAGGTGGAGAGGTGCATCAGAGAGAAAGACAGACTGGGGAGGTGGAGAGGTGCATCAGAGAGAAAGACTGACTGGGGAGGTGGAGAGGTGCATCAGAGAGAAAGACAGACTGGGGAGGTGGAGAGGTGCATCAGAGAGAAAGACTGACTGGGGGAGGTGGAGAGGTGCATCAGAGAGAAAGACAGACTGGGGGAGGTGGAGAGGTGCATCAGAGAGAAAGACTGACTGGGGAGGTGGAGAGGTGCATCAGAGAGAAAGACTGACTGGGGAGGTGGAGAGGTGCATCAGAGAGAAAGACAGACTGGGGGAGGTGGAGAGGTGCATCAGAGAGAAAGACAGACTGGGGGAGGTGGAGAGGTGCATCAGAGAGAAAGACTGACTGGGGAGGTGGAGAGGTGCATCAGAGAGAAAGACTGACTGGGGAGGTGGAGAGGTGCATCAGAGAGAAAGACTGACTGGGGAGGTGGAGAGGTGCATCAGAGAGAAAGACAGACTGGGGAGGTGGAGAGGTGCACAGAGAGAAAGACAGACTGGGGAGGTGGAGAGGTGCATCAGAGAGAAAGACAGACTGGGGGAGGTGGAGAGGTGCATCAGAGAGAAAGACAGACTGGGGAGGTGGAGAGGTGCATCAGAGAGAAAGACTGACTGGGGGAGGTGGAGAGGTGCATCAGAGAGAAAGACTGACTGGGGGAGGTGGAGAGGTGCATCAGAGAGAAAGACAGACTGGGGAGGTGGAGAGGTGCATCAGAGAGAAAGACAGACTGGGGAGGTGGAGAGGTGCATCAGAGAGAAAGACTGACTGGGGAGGTGGAGAGGTGCATCAGAGAGAAAGACTGACTGGGGAGGTGGAGAGGTGCATCAGAGAGAAAGACTGACTGGGGAGGTGGAGAGGTGCATCAGAGAGAAAGACTGACTGGGGAGGTGGAGAGGTGCATCAGAGAGAAAGACTGACTGGGGGAGGTGGAGAGGTGCATCAGAGAGAAAGACAGACTGGGGAGGTGGAGAGGTGCATCAGAGAGAAAGACTGACTGGGGAGGTGGAGAGGTGCATCAGAGAGAAAGACTGACTGGGGGAGGTGGAGAGGTGCATCAGAGAGAAAGACTGACTGGGGGAGGTGGAGAGGTGCATCAGAGAGAAAGACTGACTGGGGGAGGTGGAGAGGTGCATCAGAGAGAAAGACTGACTGGGGAGGTGGAGAGGTGCATCAGAGAGAAAGACAGACTGTGGAGAGGTGCATCAGAGAGAAAGACAGACTGGGGGAGGTGGAGAGGTGCATCAGAGAGAAAGACTGACTGGGGGAGGTGGAGAGGTGCATCAGAGAGAAAGACAGACTGGGGGAGGTGGAGAGGTGCATCAGAGAGAAAGACAGACTGGGGGAGGTGGAGAGGTGCATCAGAGAGAAAGACAGACTGGGGAGGTGGAGAGGTGCATCAGAGAGAAAGACTGACTGGGGAGGTGGAGAGGTGCATCAGAGAGAAAGACTGACTGGGGAGGTGGAGAGGTGCATCAGAGAGAAAGACTGACTGGGGAGGTGGAGAGGTGCATCAGAGAGAAAGACAGACTGGGGGAGGTGGAGAGGTGCATCAGAGAGAAAGACAGACTGGGGGAGGTGGAGAGGTGCATCAGAGAGAAAGACAGACTGGGGGAGGTGGAGAGGTGCATCAGAGAGAAAGACTGACTGGGGGAGGTGGAGAGGTGCATCAGAGAGAGAACTGGGGAGGTGGAGACATCAGAGAGAAAGACTGACTGGGGGAGGTGGAGAGGTGCATCAGAGAGAAAGACTGACTGGGGGAGGTGGAGAGGTGCATCAGAGAGAAAGACAGACTTGGGGAGGTGGAGAGGTGCATCAGAGAGAAAGACAGACTTGGGGAGGTGGAGAGGTGCATCAGAGAGAAAGACTGACTGGGGAGGTGGAGAGGTGCATCAGAGAGAAAGACTGACTGGGGAGGTGGAGAGGTGCATCAGAGAGAAAGACTGACTGGGGAGGTGGAGCGGTGCATCAGAGAGAAAGACTGACTGGGGGAGGTGGAGAGGTGCATCAGAGAGAAAGACTGACTGGGGAGGTGGAGAGGTGCATCAGAGAGAAAGACAGACTGGGGGAGGTGGAGAGGTGCATCAGAGAGAAAGACAGACTGGGGGAGGTGGAGAGGTGCATCAGAGAGAAAGACAGACTGGGGAGGTGGAGAGGTGCATCAGAGAGAAAGACTGACTGGGGGAGGTGGAGAGGTGCATCAGAGAGAAAGACTGACTGGGGAAGGTGGAGAGGTGCATCAGAGAGAAAGACAGACTTGGGGAGGTGGAGAGGTGCATCAGAGAGAAAGACTGACTGGGGGAGGTGGAGAGGTGCATCAGAGAGAAAGACAGACTTGGGGAGGTGGAGAGGTGCATCAGAGAGAAAGACTGACTGGGGGAGGTGGAGAGGTGCATCAGAGAGAAAGACTGACTGGGGAGGTGGAGAGGTGCATCAGAGAGAAAGACTGACTGGGGGAGGTGGAGAGGTGCATCAGAGAGAAAGACTGACTGGGGGAGGTGGAGAGGTGCATCAGAGAGAAAGACTGACTGGGGGAGGTGGAGAGGTGCATCAGGGGGGGAGGTGGAGAGGTGCATCAGAGAGAAAGACAGACTGGGGGAGGTGGAGAGGTGCATCAGAGAGAAAGACTGACTGGGGAGGTGGAGAATCAGAGAGAAAGACTGGGGGAGGTGGAGAGGTGCATCAGAGAGAAAGACAGACTGGGGGAGGTGGAGAGGTGCATCAGAGAAAAGACTGACTGGGGGAGGTGGAGAGGTGCATCAGAGAGAAAGACTGACTGGGGAGGTGGAGAGGTGCATCAGAGAGAAAGACAGACTGGGGGAGGTGGAGAGGTGCATCAGAGAGAAAGACTGACTGGGGGAGGTGGAGAGGTGCATCAGAGAGAAAGACTGACTGGGGGAGGTGGAGAGGTGCATCAGAGAGAAAGACAGACTGGGGAGGTGGAGAGGTGCATCAGAGAGAAAGACAGACTGGGGAGGTGGAGAGGTGCATCAGAGAGAAAGACTGACTGGGGGAGGTGGAGAGGTGCATCAGAGAGAAAGACTGACTGGGGGAGGTGGAGAGGTGCATCAGAGAGAAAGACTGACTGGGGGAGGTGGAGAGGTGCATCAGAGAGAAAGACAGACTGGGGAGGTGGAGAGGTGCATCAGAGAGAAAGACTGACTGGGGAGGTGGAGAGGTGCATCAGAGAAAAGACAGACTGGGGGAGGTGGAGAGGTGCATCAGAGAGAAAGACAGACTGGGGGAGGTGGAGAGGTGCATCAGAGAGAAAGACTGACTGGGGAGGTGGAGAGGTGCATCAGAGGGAAAGACAGACTGGGGGAGGTGGAGAGGTGCATCAGAGAAAAGACAGACTGGGGAGGTGGAGAGGTGCATCAGAGAGAAAGACAGACTGGGGAGGTGGAGAGGTGCATCAGAGAGAAAGACAGACTGGGGGAGGTGGAGAGGTGCATCAGAGAGAAAGACAGACTGGGGGTGGTGGAGAGGTGCATCAGAGAGAAAGACAGACTGGGGAGGTGGAGAGGTGCATCAGAGAGAAAGACTGACTGGGGAGGTGGAGAGGTGCATCAGAGAGAAAGACAGACTGGGGAGGTGGAGAGGTGCATCAGAGAGAAAGACAGACTTGGGGAGGTGGAGAGGTGCATCAGAGAGAAAGACTGACTTGGGGAGGTCGAGAGGTGGGGAAAGACTGACTGGGGAGGTGGAGAGGTGCATCAGAGAGAAAGACTGACTGGGGGAGGTGGAGAGGTGCATCAGAGAGAAAGACTGACTGGGGGAGGTGGAGAGGTGCATCAGAGAGAAAGACTGACTGGGGAGGTGGAGAGGTGCATCAGAGAGAAAGACAGACTGGGGGAGGTGGAGAGGTGCATCAGAGAGAAAGACAGACTGGGGGAGGTGGAGAGGTGCATCAGAGAGAAAGACAGACTGGGGAGGTGGAGAGGTGCATCAGAGAGAAAGACTGACTGGGGGAGGTGGAGAGGTGCATCAGAGAGAAAGACTGACTGGGGAGGTGGAGAGGTGCATCAGAGAGAAAGACAGACTTGGGGAGGTGGAGAGGTGCATCAGAGAGAAAGACTGACTGGGGGAGGTGGAGAGGTGCATCAGAGAGAAAGACAGACTTGGGGAGGTGGAGAGGTGCATCAGAGAGAAAGACTGACTGGGGAGGTGGAGAGGTGCATCAGAGAGAAAGACTGACTGGGGAGGTGGAGAGGTGCATCAGAGAGAAAGACTGACTGGGGAGGTGGAGAGGTGCATCAGAGAGAAAGACTGACTGGGGGAGGTGGAGAGGTGCATCAGAGAGAAAGACAGACTGGGGAGGTGGAGAGGTGCATCAGAGAGAAAGACTGACTGGGGAGGTGGAGAGGTGCATCAGAGAGAAAGACAGACTGGGGGAGGTGGAGAGGTGCATCAGAGAGAAAGACAGACTGGGGGAGGTGGAGAGGTGCATCAGAGAGAAAGACTGACTGGGGAGGTGGAGAGGTGCATCAGAGAGAAAGACTGACTGGGGAGGTGGAGAGGTGCATCAGAGAGAAAGACTGACTGGGGGAGGTGGAGAGGTGCATCAGAGAGAAAGACTGACTGGGGGAGGTGGAGAGGTGCATCAGAGAGAAAGACAGACTGGGGGAGGTGGAGAGGTGCATCAGAGAGAAAGACAGACTGGGGGAGGTGGGGGAGGTGCATCAGAGAGAAAGACAGAGGGGTGGTGGAGAGGTGCATCAGAGAGAAAGACTGACTGGGGGAGGTGGAGAGGTGCATCAGAGAGAAAGACTGACTGGGGGAGGTGGAGAGGTGCATCAGAGAGAAAGACAGACTTGGGGAGGTGGAGAGGTGCATCAGAGAGAAAGACAGACTTGGGGAGGTGGAGAGGTGCATCAGAGAGAAAGACTGACTTGGGGAGGTCGAGAGGTGCATCAGAGAGAAAGACTGACTGGGGGAGGTGGAGAGGTGCATCAGAGAGAAAGACTGACTGGGGGAGGTGGAGCGGTGCATCAGAGAGAAAGACTGACTGGGGGAGGTGGAGAGGTGCATCAGAGAGAAAGACTGACTGGGGGAGGTGGAGAGGTGCATCAGAGAGAAAGACAGACTGGGGGGTGGAGAGGTGCATCAGAGAGAAAGACAGACTGGGGAGGTGGAGAGGTGCATCAGAGAGAAAGACAGACTGGGGAGGTGGAGAGGTGCATCAGAGAGAAAGACTGACTGGGGGAGGTGGAGAGGTGCATCAGAGAGAAAGACTGACTGGGGAGGTGGAGAGGTGCATCAGAGAGAAAGACAGACTTGGGGAGGTGGAGAGGTGCATCAGAGAGAAAGACTGACTGGGGAGGTGGAGAGGTGCATCAGAGAGAAAGACAGACTGGGGGAGGTGGAGAGGTGCATCAGAGAGAAAGACTGACTGGGGAGGTGGAGAGGTGCATCAGAGAGAAAGACAGACTGGGGGAGGTGGAGAGGTGCATCAGAGAGAAAGACTGACTGGGGGAGGTGGAGAGGTGCATCAGAGAGAAAGACTGACTGGGGGAGGTGGAGAGGTGCATCAGAGAGAAAGACTGACTGGGGAGGTGGAGAGGTGCATCAGAGAGAAAGACTGACTGGGGGAGGTGGAGAGGTGCATCAGAGAGAAAGACTGACTGGGGGAGGTGGAGAGGTGCATCAGAGAGAAAGACTGACTGGGGAGGTGGAGAGGTGCATCAGAGAGAAAGACTGACTGGGGAGGTGGAGAGGTGCATCAGAGAGAAAGACTGACTGGGGGAGAGAAAGAGAGAAAGACAGACTGGGGGAGGTGGAGAGGTGCATCAGAGAGAAAGACTGACTGGGGAGGTGGAGAGGTGCATCAGAGAGAAAGACAGACTGGGGGAGGTGGAGAGGTGCATCAGAGAGAAAGACAGACTGGGGGAGGTGGAGAGGTGCATCAGAGAGAAAGACAGACTGGGGGAGGTGGAGAGGTGCATCAGAGAGAAAGACTGACTGGGGGAGGTGGAGAGGTGCATCAGAGAGAAAGACTGACTGGGGGAGGTGGAGAGGTGATCAGAGAGAAAGACTGACTGGGGAGGTGGAGAGGTGCATCAGAGAGAAAGAGGTGCATCAGACAGACTGGGGGAGGTGGAGAGGTGCATCAGAGAGAAAGACAGACTGGGGAGGTGGAGAGGTGCATCAGAGAGAAAGACAGACTGGGGAGGTGGAGAGGTGCATCAGAGAGAAAGACAGACTGGGGGAGGTGGAGAGGTGCATCAGAGAGAAAGACTGACTGGGGGAGGTGGAGAGGTGCATCAGAGAGAAAGACTGACTGGGGGAGGTGGAGAGGTGCATCAGAGAGAAAGACAGACTTGGGGAGGTGGAGAGGTGCATCAGAGAGAAAGACAGACTTGGGGAGGTGGAGAGGTGCATCAGAGAGAAAGACTGACTTGGGGAGGTCTGCATCAGGAGAAAGACTGACTGGGGGAGGTGGAGAGGTGCATCAGAGAGAAAGACTGACTGGGGGAGGTGGAGCGGTGCATCAGAGAGAAAGACTGACTGGGGGAGGTGGAGAGGTGCATCAGAGAGAAAGACTGACTGGGGGAGGTGGAGAGGTGCATCAGAGAGAAAGACAGACTGGGGAGGTGGAGAGGTGCATCAGAGAGAAAGACAGACTGGGGGAGGTGGAGAGGTGCATCAGAGAGAAAGACAGACTGGGGAGGTGGAGAGGTGCATCAGAGAGAAAGACTGACTGGGGGAGGTGGAGAGGTGCATCAGAGAGAAAGACTGACTGGGGGAGGTGGAGAGGTGCATCAGAGAGAAAGACAGACTTGGGGAGGTGGAGAGGTGCATCAGAGAGAAAGACTGACTGGGGGAGGTGGAGAGGTGCATCAGAGAGAAAGACAGACTTGGGGAGGTGGAGAGGTGCATCAGAGAGAAAGACTGACTGGGGAGGTGGAGAGGTGCATCAGAGAGAAAGACTGACTTGGGGAGGTGGAGAGGTGCATCAGAGAGAAAGACTGACTGGGGGAGGTGGAGAGGTGCATCAGAGAGAAAGACTGACTGGGGAGGTGGAGAGGTGCATCAGAGAGAAAGACTGACTGGGGAGGTGGAGAGGTGCATCAGAGAGAAAGACTGACTGGGGGAGGTGGAGAGGTGCATCAGAGAGAAAGACTGACTGGGGGAGGTGGAGAGGTGCATCAGAGAGAAAGACAGACTGGGGAGGTGGAGAGGTGCATCAGAGAGAAAGACAGACTGGGGAGGTGGAGAGGTGCATCAGAGAGAAAGACAGACTGGGGAGGTGGAGAGGTGCATCAGAGAGAAAGACAGACTGGGGAGGTGGAGAGGTGCATCAGAGAGAAAGGGGACATCAGAGAGAAAGACTGGGGGAGGTGGAGAGGTGCATCAGAGAGAAAGACTGACTGGGGAGGTGGAGAGGTGCATCAGAGAGAAAGACAGACTGGGGGAGGTGGAGAGGTGCATCAGAGAGAAAGACTGACTGGGGGAGGTGGAGAGGTGCATCAGAGAGAAAGACTGACTGGGGAGGTGGAGAGGTGCATCAGAGAGAAAGACTGACTGGGGAGGTGGAGAGGTGCATCAGAGAGAAAGACAGACTGGGGGAGGTGGAGAGGTGCATCAGAGAGAAAGACTGACTGGGGAGGTGGAGAGGTGCATCAGAGAGAAAGACTGAAGGTGGAGAGGTGCATCAGAGAGAAAGACTGACTGGGGAGGTGGAGAGGTGCATCAGAGAGAAAGACTGACTGGGGAGGTGGAGAGGTGCATCAGAGAGAAAGACTGACTGGGGGAGGTGGAGAGGTGCATCAGAGAGAAAGACAGACTGGGGAGGTGGGGAGAAAGACAGACTGGGGGAGGTGGAGGGTGCATCAGAGAGAAAGACAGACTGGGGGAGGTGGAGAGGTGCATCAGAGAAAAGACAGACTGGGGGAGGTGGAGAGGTGCATCAGAGAGAAAGACTGACTGGGGAGGTGGAGAGGTGCATCAGAGAGAAAGACTGACTGGGGAGGTGGAGAGGTGCATCAGAGAGAAAGACAGACTTGGGGAGGTGGAGGTGCATCAGAGAGAAAGACAGACTGGGGAGGTGGAGAGGTGCATCAGAGAGAAAGACTGACTGGGGGAGGTGGAGAGGTGCATCAGAGAGAAAGACTGACTGGGGGAGGTGGAGAGGTGCATCAGAGAGAAAGACTGACTGGGGGAGGTGGAGAGGTGCATCAGAGAGAAAGACTGACTGGGGAGGTGGAGAGGTGCATCAGAGAGAAAGACTGACTGGGGGAGGTGGAGAGGTGCATCAGAGAGAAAGACAGACTGGGGGAGGTGGAGAGGTGCATCAGAGAGAAAGACAGACTGGGGGAGGTGGAGAGGTGCATCAGAGAGAAAGACAGACTGGGGAGGTGGAGAGGTGCATCAGAGAGAAAGACTGACTGGGGGAGGTGGAGAGGTGCATCAGAGAGAAAGACTGACTGGGGGAGGTGGAGAGGTGCATCAGGAGAAAGACAGACTGGGGAGGTGGAGAGGTGCATCAGAGAGAAAGACAGAGGTGGAGAGGTGCATCAGGGAGACAGACTGGGGAGGTGGAGAGGTGCATCAGAGAGAAAGACTGACTGGGGGAGGTGGAGAGGTGCATCAGAGAGAAAGACAGACTTGGGGAGGTGGAGAGGTGCATCAGAGAGAAAGACTGACTGGGGAGGTGGAGAGGTGCATCAGAGAGAAAGACTGACTGGGGGAGGTGGAGAGGTGCATCAGAGAGAAAGACTGACTGGGGAGGTGGAGAGGTGCATCAGAGAGAAAGACTGACTGGGGGAGGTGGAGAGGTGCATCAGAGAGAAAGACTGACTGGGGAGGTGGAGAGGTGCATCAGAGAGAAAGACAGACTGGGGGAGGTGGAGAGGTGCATCAGAGAGAAAGACTGACTGGGGAGGTGGAGAGGTGCATCAGAGAGAAAGACAGACTGGGGAGGTGGAGAGGTGCATCAGAGAGAAAGACTGACTGGGGAGGTGGAGAGGTGCATCAGAGAGAAAGACTGACTGGGGGAGGTGGAGAGGTGCATCAGAGAGAAAGACAGACTGGGGAGGTGGAGAGGTGCATCAGAGAGAAAGACTGACTGGGGAGGTGGAGAGGTGCATCAGAGAAAAGACAGACTGGGGAGGTGGAGAGGTGCATCAGAGAGAAAGACTGACTGGGGAGGTGGAGAGGTGCATCAGAGAGAAAGACTGACTGGGGAGGTGGAGAGGTGCATCAGAGAGAAAGACTGACTGGGGAGGTGGAGAGGTGCATCAGAGAGAAAGACTGACTGGGGAGGTGGAGAGGTGCATCAGAGAGAAAGACTGACTGGGGAGGTGGAGAGGTGCATCAGAGAGAAAGACTGACTGGGGAGGTGGAGAGGTGCATCAGAGAGAAAGACAGACTGGGGAGGTGGAGAGGTGCATCAGAGAGAAAGACTGACTGGGGAGGTGGAGAGGTGCATCAGAGAGAAAGACAGACTGGGGGAGGTGGAGAGGTGCATCAGAGAGAAAGACAGACTGGGGGAGGTGGAGAGGTGCATCAGAGAGAAAGACTGACTGGGGAGGTGGAGAGGTGCATCAGAGAGAAAGACTGACTTGGGGAGGTGTGGAGAGGTGCATCAGAGAGAAAGACTGACTGGGGGAGGTGGAGAGGTGCATCAGAGAGAAAGACTGACTGGGGGAGGTGGAGAGGTGCATCAGAGAGAAAGACTGACTGGGGAGGTGGAGAGGTGCATCAGAGAGAAAGACTGACTGGGGAGGTGGAGAGGTGCATCAGAGAGAAAGACTGACTGGGGGAGGTGGAGAGGTGCATCAGAGAGAAAGACAGACTGGGGGAGGTGGAGAGGTGCATCAGAGAGAAAGACAGACTGGGGAGGTGGAGAGGTGCATCAGAGAGAAAGACAGACTGGGGAGGTGGAGAGGTGAGAGAAAGACTGACTGGGGGAGGTGGAGAGGTGCATCAGAGAGAAAGACTGACTGGGGAGGTGGAGAGGTGCATCAGAGAGAAAGACAGACTGGGGGAGTGGGAGAGGTGCATCAGAGAGAAAGACTGACTGGGGAGGTGGAGAGGTGCATCAGAGAGAAAGACTGACTGGGGAGGTGGAGAGGTGCATCAGAGAGAAAGACTGACTGGGGAGGTGGAGAGGTGCATCAGAGAGAAAGACTGACTGGGGGAGGTGGAGAGGTGCATCAGAGAGAAAGACTGACTGGGGGAGGTGGAGAGGTGCATCAGAGAGAAAGACAGACTGGGGAGGTGGAGAGGTGGATCAGAGAGAAAGACAGACTGGGGAGGTGGAGAGGTGCATCAGAGAGAAAGACAGACTGGGGGAGGTGGAGAGGTGCATCAGAGAGAAAGACTGACTGGGGGAGGTGGAGAGGTGCATCAGAGAGAAAGACAGACTGGGGGAGGTGGAGAGGTGCATCAGAGAGAAAGACTGACTGGGGAGGTGGAGAGGTGCATCAGAGAGAAAGACTGACTGGGGAGGTGGAGAGGTGCATCAGAGAGAAAGACTGACTGGGGGAGGTGGAGAGGTGCATCAGAGAGAAAGACTGACTGGGGGAGGTGGAGAGGTGCATCAGAGAGAAAGACTGACTGGGGAGGTGGAGAGGTGCATCAGAGAGAAAGACTGACTGGGGGAGGTGGAGAGGTGCATCAGAGAGAAAGACAGACTGGGGAGGTGGAGAGGTGCATCAGAGAGAAAGACAGACTGGGGAGGTGGAGAGGTGCATCAGAGAGAAAGACAGACTGGGGGAGGTGGAGAGGCATCAGAGAGAAAGACAGACTGGGGAGGTGGAGAGGTGCATCAGAGAGAAAGACTGACTGGGGGAGGTGGAGAGGTGCATCAGAGAGAAAGACTGACTGGGGGAGGTGGAGAGGTGCATCAGAGAGAAAGACAGACTGGGGAGGTGGAGAGGTGCATCAGAGAGAAAGACTGACTGGGGAGGTGGAGAGGTGCATCAGAGAGAAAGACAGACTTGGGGAGGTGGAGAGGTGCATCAGAGAGAAAGACTGACTGGGGGAGGTGGAGAGGTGCATCAGAGAGAAAGACTGACTGGGGGAGGTGGAGAGGTGCATCAGAGAGAAAGACTGACTGGGGGAGGTGGAGAGGTGCATCAGAGAGAAAGACTGACTGGGGGAGGTGGAGAGGTGCATCAGAGAGAAAGACTGACTGGGGAGGTGGAGAGGTGCATCAGAGAGAAAGACTGACTGGGGGAGGTGGAGAGGTGCATCAGAGAGAAAGACAGACTGGGGGAGGTGGAGAGGTGCATCAGAGAGAAAGACATCAGAGAAAGACTGGGGGAGGTGGAGAGGTGCATCAGAGAGAAAGACAGACTGGGGGAGGTGGAGAGGTGCATCAGAGAGAAAGACAGACTGGGGAGGTGGAGAGGTGCATCAGAGAGAAAGACTGACTGGGGAGGTGGAGAGGTGCATCAGAGAGAAAGACTGACTGGGGGAGGTGGAGAGGTGCATCAGAGAAAAGACAGACTTGGGGAGGTGGAGAGGTGCATCAGAGAGAAAGACAGACTTGGGGAGGTGGAGAGGTGCATCAGAGAGAAAGACTGACTGGGGAGGTGGAGAGGTGCATCAGAGAGAAAGACTGACTGGGGAGGTGGAGAGGTGCATCAGAGAGAAAGACTGACTGGGGGAGGTGGAGAGGTGCATCAGAGAGAAAGACTGACTGGGGAGGTGGAGAGGTGCATCAGAGAGAAAGACTGACTGGGGGAGGTGGAGAGGTGCATCAGAGAGAAAGACAGACTGGGGGAGGTGGAGAGGTGCATCAGAGAGAAAGACAGACTGGGGGAGGTGGAGAGGTGCATCAGAGAGAAAGACAGACTGGGGAGGTGGAGAGGTGCATCAGAGAGAAAGACTGACTGGGGGAGGTGGAGAGGTGCATCAGAGAGAAAGACTGACTGGGGAGGTGGAGAGGTGCATCAGAGAGAAAGACAGACTTGGGGAGGTGGAGAGGTGCATCAGAGAGAAAGACTGACTGGGGAGGTGGAGAGGTGCATCAGAGAGAAAGACAGACTGGGGAGGTGGAGAGGTGCATCAGAGAGAAAGACTGACTGGGGAGGTGGAGAGGTGCATCAGAGAGAAAGACTGACTGGGGAGGTGGAGAGGTGCAGCAGAGAGAAAGACAGACTGGGGGAGGTGGAGAGGTGCATCAGAGAGAAAGACTGACTGGGGGAGGTGGAGAGGTGCATCAGAGAGAAAGACTGACTGGGGGAGGTGGAGAGGTGCATCAGAGAGAAAGACTGACTGGGGAGGTGGAGAGGTGCATCAGAGAGAAAGACTGACTGGGGAGGTGGAGAGGTGCATCAGAGAGAAAGACTGACTGGGGAGGTGGAGAGGTGCATCAGAGAGAAAGACAGACTGGGGAGGTGGAGAGGTGCATCAGAGAGAAAGACAGACTGGGGGAGGTGGAGAGGTGCATCAGAGAGAAAGACTGACTGGGGAGGTGGAGAGGTGCATCAGAGAGAAAGACTGACTGGGGAGGTGGAGAGGTGCATCAGAGAGAAAGACTGACTGGGGGAGGTGGAGAGGTGCATCAGAGAGAAAGACAGACTGGGGAGGTGGAGAGGTGCATCAGAGAGAAAGACAGACTGGGGGAGGTGGAGAGGTGCATCAGAAAAAGACAGACTGGGGAGGTGGAGAGGTGCATCAGAGAGAAAGACAGACTGGGGAGGTGGAGAGGTGCATCAGAGAGAAAGACAGACTGGGGAGGTGGAGAGGTGCATCAGAGAGAAAGACTGACTGGGGAGGTGGAGAGGTGCATCAGAGAGAAAGACTGACTGGGGGAGGTGGAGAGGTGCATCAGAGAGAAAGACAGACTTGGGGAGGTGGAGAGGTGCATCAGAGAGAAAGACAGACTTGGGGAGGTGGAGAGGTGCATCAGAGAGAAAGACTGACTTGGGGAGGTGGAGAGGTGCATCAGAGAGAAAGACTGACTGGGGGAGGTGGAGAGGTGCATCAGAGAGAAAGACTGACTGGGGAGGTGGAGAGGTGCATCAGAGAGAAAGACTGACTGGGGAGGTGGAGAGGTGCATCAGAGAGAAAGACTGACTGGGGGAGGTGGAGAGGTGCATCAGAGAGAAAGACAGACTGGGGGAGGTGGAGAGGTGCATCAGAGAGAAAGACAGACTGGGGAGGTGGAGAGGTGCATCAGAGAGAAAGACAGACTGGGGAGGTGGAGAGGTGCATCAGAGAGAAAGACTGACTGGGGGAGGTGGAGAGGTGCATCAGAGAGAAAGACTGACTGGGGGAGGTGGAGAGGTGCATCAGAGAGAAAGACTGACTGGGGAGGTGGAGAGGTGCATCAGAGAGAAAGACAGACTTGGGGAGGTGGAGAGGTGCATCAGAGAGAAAGACTGACTGGGGAGGTGGAGAGGTGCATCAGAGAGAAAGACAGACTGGGGAGGTGGAGGGTGCATCAGAGAGAAAGACTGACTGGGGGAGGTGGAGAGGTGCATCAGAGAGAAAGACTGACTGGGGAGGTGGAGAGGTGCATCAGAGAGAAAGACTGACTGGGGGAGGTGGAGAGGTGCATCAGAGAGAAAGACTGACTGGGGGAGGTGGAGAGGTGCATCAGAGAGAAAGACAGACTGGGGGAGGTGGAGAGGTGCATCAGAGAGAAAGACTGACTGGGGAGGTGGAGAGGTGCATCAGAGAGAAAGACTGACTGGGGAGGTGGAGAGGTGCATCAGAGAGAAAGACTGACTGGGGGAGGTGGAGAGGTGCATCAGAGAGAAAGACAGACTGGGGGAGGTGGAGAGGTGCATCAGAGAGAAAGACTGACTGGGGGAGGTGGAGAGGTGCATCAGAGAGAAAGACAGACTGGGGGAGGTGGAGAGGTGCATCAGAGAGAAAGACAGACTGGGGAGGTGGAGAGGTGCATCAGAGAGAAAGACTGACTGGGGAGGTGGAGAGGTGCATCAGAGAGAAAGACTGACTGGGGAGGTGGAGAGGTGCATCAGAGAGAAAGACAGACTGGGGGAGGTGGAGAGGTGCATCAGAGAGAAAGACAGACTGGGGAGGTGGAGAGGTGCATCAGAGAGAAAGACAGACTGGGGGAGGTGGAGAGGTGCATCAGAGAGAAAGACAGACTGGGGAGGTGGAGAGGTGCATCAGAGAGAAAGACTGACTGGGGAGGTGGAGAGGTGCATCAGAGAGAAAGACTGACTGGGGGAGGTGGAGAGGTGCATCAGAGAGAAAGACAGACTTGGGGAGGTGGAGAGGTGCATCAGAGAGAAAGACAGACTTGGGGAGGTGGAGAGGTGCATCAGAGAGAAAGACTGACTGGGGGAGGTGGAGGTGCATCAGAGAGAAAGACTGACTGGGGGAGGTGGAGAGGTGCATCAGAGAGAAAGACTGACTGGGGAGGTGGAGAGGTGCATCAGAGAGAAAGACTGACTGGGGGGAGGAAAGACAGACTGGGGGAGGTGGAGAGTGCATCAGAGAGAAAGACTGACTGGGGAGGTGGAGAGGTGCATCAGAGAGAAAGACAGACTGGGGAGGTGGAGAGGTGCATCAGAGAGAAAGACAGACTGGGGGAGGTGGAGAGGTGCATCAGAGAGAAAGACAGACTGGGGGAGGTGGAGAGGTGCATCAGAGAGAAAGACTGACTGGGGGAGGTGGAGAGGTGCATCAGAGAGAAAGACTGACTGGGGAGGTGGAGAGGTGCATCAGAGAGAAAGACAGACTTGGGGAGGTGGAGAGGTGCATCAGAGAGAAAGACTGACTGGGGAGGTGGAGAGGTGCATCAGAGAGAAAGACAGACTTGGGGAGGTGGAGAGGTGCATCAGAGAGAAAGACTGACTGGGGGAGGTGGAGAGGTGCATCAGAGAGAAAGACTGACTTGGGGAGGTGGAGAGGTGCATCAGAGAGAAAGACTGACTGGGGGAGGTGGAGAGGTGCATCAGAGAGAAAGACTGACTGGGGGAGGTGGGGGTGCATCAGAGGAAAGACTGGGGGGAGGTGCATCAGAGAGAAAGACTGACTGGGGAGGTGGAGAGGTGCATCAGAGAGAAAGACTGACTGGGGAGGTGGAGAGGTGCATCAGAGAGAAAGACTGACTGGGGAGAGGGAGAGAAAGACAGACTGGGGAGGTGGAGAGGTGCATCAGAGAGAAAGACTGACTGGGGAGGTGGAGAGGTGCATCAGAGAGAAAGACAGACTGGGGAGGTGGAGAGGTGCATCAGAGAGAAAGACAGACTGGGGAGGTGGAGAGGTGCATCAGAGAGAAAGACAGACTGGGGGAGGTGGAGAGGTGCATCAGAGAGAAAGACTGACTGGGGGAGGTGGAGAGGTGCATCAGAGAGAAAGACAGACTGGGGGAGGTGGAGAGGTGCATCAGAGAGAAAGACTGACTGGGGGAGGTGGAGAGGTGCATCAGAGAGAAAGACAGACTGGGGAGGTGGAGAGGTGCATCAGAGAGAAAGACTGACTGGGGGAGGTGGAGAGGTGCATCAGAGAGAAAGACAGACTGGGGGAGGTGGGGAGAGAGAAAGACTGACTGGGAGGAGAGGTGCATCAGAGGAAAGACTGAGGGGGAGGTGGAGAGGTGCATCAGAGAGAAAGACTGACTGGGGAGGTGGAGAGGTGCATCAGAGAGAAAGACTGACTGGGGAGGTGGAGAGGTGCATCAGAGAGAAAGACTGACTGGGGGAGGTGGAGAGGTGCATCAGAGAGAAAGAAAGGTGGAGAGACAGAGAGAAAGACTGAGACTGGGGGAGGTGGAGAGGTGCATCAGAGAGAAAGACAGACTGGGGAGGTGGAGAGTGGAGAGAAAGACTGACTGGGAGGTGGAGAGGCATCAGAGAGAAAGACAGACTGGGGAGGTGGAGAGGTGCATCAGAGAGAAAGACTGAGACTGGGGGGAGGTGGAGGTGGAGAGAAAGACAGACTGGGGGAGGTGGAGAGGTGCATCAGAGAGAAAGACAGACTGGGGAGGTGGAGAGGTGCATCAGAGAGAAAGACTGACTGGGGAGGTGGAGAGGTGCATCAGAGAGAAAGACAGACTGGGGAGGTGGAGAGGTGCATCAGAGAGAAAGACTGACTGGGGAGGTGGGAGAGGTGCATCAGAGAGAAAGACTGACTGGGGAGGTGGAGAGGTGCATCAGAGAGAAAAGACTGACTGGGGGAGGTGGAGAGGTGCATCAGAGAGAAAGACTGACTGGGGGAGGTGGAGAGGTGCATCAGAGAGAAAGACAGACTGGGGAGGTGGAGAGGTGCATCAGAGAGAAAGACTGACTGGGGGAGGTGGAGAGGTGCATCAGAGAGAAAGACAGACTGGGGGAGGTGGAGAGGTGCATCAGAGAGAAAGACTGACTGGGGAGGTGGAGAGGCATCAGAGAGAAAGACTGACTGGGGGAGGTGGAGAGGTGCATCAGAGAGAAAGACTGACTGGGGGAGGTGGAGAGGTGCATCAGAGAGAAAGACTGACTGGGGGAGGTGGAGAGGTGCAGAGAGAAAGACTGACTGGGGGAGGTGGAGAGGTGCATCAGAGAGAAAGACTGACTGGGGAGGTGGAGAGGTGCATCAGAGAGAAAGACAGACTGGGGGAGGTGGAGAGGCATCAGAGAGAAAGACTGACTGGGGAGAGGTGCATCAGAGAGAAAGACAGACTGGGGAGGTGGAGAGGTGCATCAGAGAGAAAGACTGACTGGGGGAGGTGGAGAGGTGCATCAGAGAGAAAGACAGACTGGGGGAGGTGGAGAGGTGCATCAGAGAGAAAGACTGACTGGGGAGGTGGAGAGGTGCATCAGAGAGAAAGACTGACTGGGGGAGGTGGAGAGGTGCATCAGAGAGAAAGACTGACTGGGGGAGGTGGAGAGGTGCATCAGAGAGAAAGACAGACTGGGGAGGTGGAGAGGTGCATCAGAGAGAAAGACTGACTGGGGAGGTGGAGAGGTGCATCAGAGAGAAAGACTGACTGGGGGAGGTGGAGAGGTGAGAGAAAGACTGAGGGGAGGTGGAGAGGTGCATCAGAGAGAAAGACTGACTGGGGAGGTGGAGAGGTGCATCAGAGAGAAAGACTGACTGGGGGAGGTGGAGAGGTGCATCAGAGAGAAAGACTGACTGGGGAGGTGGAGAGGTGCATCAGAGAGAAAGACAGACTGGGGAGGTGGAGAGGTGCATCAGAGAGAAAGAAGACAGACTGGGGGAGGTGGAGAGGTGCATCAGAGAGAAAGACTGACTGGGGGAGGTGGAGAGGTGCATCAGAGAGAAAGACAGACTGGGGGAGGTGGAGAGGTGCATCAGAGAGAAAGACAGACTGGGGAGGTGGAGGTGCATCAGAGAGAAAGACTGACTGGGGGAGGTGGAGAGGTGCATCAGAGAGAAAGACAGACTGGGGAGGTGGAGAGGTGCATCAGAGAGAAAGACAGACTGGGGGAGGTGGAGAGGTGCATCAGAGAGAAAGACAGACTGGGGAGGTGGAGAGGTGCATCAGAGAGAAAGACAGACTGGGGGAGGTGGAGAGGTGCATCAGAGAGAAAGACTGACTGGGGGAGGTGGAGAGGTGCATCAGAGAGAAAGACTGACTGGGGAGGTGGAGAGGTGCATCAGAGAGAAAGACAGACTGGGGGAGGTGGAGAGGTGCATCAGAGAGAAAGACAGACTGGAGAGGTGCATCAGAGAGAAAGACTGACTGGGGAGGTGGAGAGGTGCATCAGAGAGAAAGACTGACTGGGGAGGTGGAGAGGTGCATCAGAGAGAAAGACTGACTGGGGGAGGTGGAGAGGTGCATCAGAGAGAAAGACTGACTGGGGAGGTGGAGAGGTGCATCAGAGAGAAAGACTGACTGGGGAGGTGGAGAGGTGCATCAGAGAGAAAGACAGACTGGGGAGGTGGAGAGGTGCATCAGAGAGAAAGACAGACTGGGGAGGTGGAGAGGTGCATCAGAGAGAAAGACAGACTGGGGAGGTGGAGAGGTGCATCAGAGAGAAAGACTGACTGGGGGAGGTGGAGAGGTGCATCAGAGAGAAAGACTGACTGGGGGAGGTGGAGAGGTGCATCAGAGAGAAAGACAGACTGGGGAGGTGGAGAGGTGCATCAGAGAGAAAGACTGACTGGGGAGGTGGAGAGCATCAGAGAGAAAGACAGACTTGGGGAGGTGGAGAGGTGCATCAGAGAGAAAGACTGACTGGGGGAGGTGGAGAGGTGCATCAGAGAGAAAGACTGACTTGGGGAGGTGGAGAGGTGCATCAGAGAGAAAGACTGACTGGGGGAGGTGGAGAGGTGCATCAGAGAGAAAGACTGACTGGGGAGGTGGAGAGGTGCATCAGAGAGAAAGACTGACTGGGGGAGGTGGAGAGGTGCATCAGAGAGAAAGACTGACTGGGGGAGGTGGAGAGGTGCATCAGAGAGAAAGACAGACTGGGGGAGGTGGAGAGGTGCATCAGAGAGAAAGACTGACTGGGGAGGTGGAGAGGTGCATCAGAGAGAAAGACTGACTGGGGGAGGTGGAGAGGTGCATCAGAGAGAAAGACAGACTGGGGAGGTGGAGAGGTGCATCAGAGAGAAAGACTGGGGGAGGTGGAGAGGTGCATCAGAGAGAAAGACAGACTGGGGGTGGTGGAGAGGTGCATCAGAGAGAAAGACTGACTGGGGGAGGTGGAGAGGTGCATCAGAGAGAAAGACTGACTGGGGGAGGTGGAGAGGTGCATCAGAGAGAAAGACAGACTGGGGAGGTGGAGAGGTGCATCAGAGAGAAAGACTGACTGGGGGAGGTGGAGAGGTGCATCAGAGAGAAAGACAGACTGGGGGAGGTGGAGAGGTGCATCAGAGAGAAAGACTGACTGGGGGAGGTGGAGAGGTGCATCAGAGAGAAAGACAGACTGGGGAGGTGGAGAGGTGCATCAGAGAGAAAGACTGACTTGGGGAGGTGGAGAGGTGCATCAGAGAGAAAGACTGACTGGGGGAGGTGGAGAGGTGCATCAGAGAGAAAGACTGACTGGGGAGGTGGAGAGGTGCATCAGAGAGAAAGACTGACTGGGGGAGGTGGAGAGGTGCATCAGAGAGAAAGACTGACTGGGGAGGTGGAGAGGTGCATCAGAGAGAAAGACTGACTGGGGGAGGTGGAGAGGCATCAGAGAGAAAGACAGACTGGGGAGGTGGAGAGGTGCATCAGAGAGAAAGACTGACTGGGGGAGGTGGAGAGGTGCATCAGAGAGAAAGACAGACTGGGGGAGGTGGAGAGGTGCATCAGAGAGAAAGACTGACTGGGGAGGTGGAGAGGTGCATCAGAGAGAAAGACTGACTGGGGGAGGTGGAGAGGTGCATCAGAGAGAAAGACAGATTGGGGGAGGTGGAGAGGTGCATCAGAGAGAAAGACTGACTGGGGGAGGTGGAGAGGTGCATCAGAGAGAAAGACAGACTGGGGGAGGTGGAGAGGTGCATCAGAGAGAAAGACTGACTGGGGGAGGTGGAGAGGTGCATCAGAGAGAAAGACTGACTGGGGGAGGTGGAGAGGTGCATCAGAGAGAAAGACTGACTGGGGGGAGGTGGAGAGGTGCATCAGAGAGAAAGACAGACTGGGGAGGTGGAGAGGTGCATCAGAGAGAAAGACTGACTGGGGGAGGTGGAGAGGTGCATCAGAGAGAAAGACTGACTTGGGGAGGTGGAGAGGTGCATCAGAGAGAAAGACTGACTGGGGGAGGTGGAGAGGTGCATCAGAGAGAAAGACTGACTGGGGGAGGTGGAGAGGTGCATCAGAGAGAAAGACTGACTGGGGGAGGTGGAGAGGTGCATCAGAGAGAAAGACTGACTGGGGGAGGTGGAGAGGTGCATCAGAGAGAAAGACAGACTGGGGGAGGTGGAGAGGTGCATCAGAGAGAAAGACTGACTGGGGGAGGTGGAGAGGTGCATCAGAGAGAAAGACTGACTGGGGAGGTGGAGAGGTGCATCAGAGAGAAAGACTGACTGGGGGAGGTGGAGAGGTGCATCAGAGAGAAAGACTGACTGGGGGAGGTGGAGAGGGCATCAGAGAGAAAGACAGACTGTGGGAGGTGAGGTGCATCAGAGAGAAAGACAGACTGGGGAGGTGGAGAGGTGCATCAGAGAGAAAGACAGACTGGGGGAGGTGGAGAGGTGCATCAGAGAGAAAGACAGACTGGGGGAGGTGGAGAGGTGCATCAGAGAGAAAGACTGACTGGGGAGGTGGAGAGGTGCATCAGAGAGAAAGACTGACTGGGGGAGGTGGAGAGGTGCATCAGAGAGAAAGACAGACTGGGGAGGTGGAGAGGTGCACTCAGAGAGAAAGACTGACTGGGGAGGTGGAGAGGTGCATCAGAGAGAAAGACTGACTGGGGGAGGTGGAGAGGTGCATCAGAGAGAAAGACTGACTGGGGAGGTGGAGAGGTGCATCAGAGAGAAAGACAGACTGGGGGAGGTGGAGAGGTGCATCAGAGAGAAAGACTGACTGGGGGAGGTGGAGAGGTGCATCAGAGAGAAAGACTGACTGGGGAGGTGGAGAGGTGCATCAGAGAGAAAGACAGACTTGGGGGAGGTGGAGAGGTGCATCAGAGAGAAAGACAGACTGGGGAGGTGGAGAGGTGCATCAGAGAGAAAGACTGACTTGGGGAGGTGGAGAGGTGCATCAGAGAGAAAGACTGACTGGGGAGGTGGAGAGGTGCATCAGAGAGAAAGACTGACTGGGGAGAGAGGTGCATCAGAGAGAAAGACTGACTGGGGAGGTGGAGAGGTGCATCAGAGAGAAAGACTGACTGGGGGAGGTGGAGAGGTGCATCAGAGAGAAAGACAGACTGGGGAGGTGGAGAGGTGCATCAGAGAGAAAGACAGACTGGGGAGGTGGAGAGGTGCATCAGAGAGAAAGACAGAAGGTGGAGAGGTGCATCAGAGAGAAAGACTGACTGGGGGAGGTGGAGAGGTGCATCAGAGAGAAAGACTGACTGGGGGAGGTGGAGAGGTGCATCAGAGAGAAAGACTGACTGGGGAGGTGGAGAAAGGTGCATGAGAAAGACTGACTGGGGGAGGTGGAGAGGTGCATCAGAGAGAAAGACTGACTGGGGAGGTGGAGAGGTGCATCAGAGAGAAAGACAGACTGGGGGAGGTGGAGAGGTGCATCAGAGAGAAAGACAGACTGGGGGAGGTGGAGAGGTGCATCAGAGAGAAAGACAGACTGGGGAGGTGGAGAGGTGCATCAGAGAGAAAGACTGACTGGGGGAGGTGGAGAGGTGCATCAGAGAGAAAGACTGACTGGGGGAGGTGGAGAGGACTGACTGCATCAGAGAGAAAGACAGACTTGGGGAGGTGGAGAGGTGCATCAGAGAGAAAGACTGACTGGGGGAGGTGGAGAGGTGCATCAGAGAGAAAGACAGACTGGGGAGGTGGAGAGGTGCATCAGAGAGAAAGACTGACTGGGGGAGGTGGAGAGGTGCATCAGAGAGAAAGACTGACTGGGGAGGTGGAGAAAGACTGACTGGGGGAGGTGGAGAGGTGCATCAGAGAGAAAGACAGACTGGGGAGGTGGAGAGGTGCATCAGAGAGAAAGACAGACTGGGGGAGGTGGAGAGGTGCATCAGAGAGAAAGACTGACTGGGGGAGGTGGAGAGGTGCATCAGAGAGAAAGACTGACTGGGGAGGTGGAGAGGTGCATCAGAGAGAAAGACTGACTGGGGGAGGTGGAGAGGTGCATCAGAGAGAAAGACAGACTGGGGAGGTGGAGAGGTGCATCAGAGAGAAAGACAGACTGGGGGAGGTGGAGAGGTGCATCAGAGAGAAAGACAGACTGGGGAGGTGGAGAGGTGCATCAGAGAGAAAGACAGACTGGGGGAGGTGGAGAGGTGCATCAGAGAGAAAGACAGACTGGGGGAGGTGGAGAGGTGCATCAGAGAGAAAGACTGACTGGGGGAGAGAGAAGAGAGAAAGACTGACTGGGGAGGTGGAGAGGTGCATCAGAGAGAAAGACTGACTGGGGGAGGTGGAGAGGTGCATCAGAGAGAAAGACAGACTGGGGGAGGTGGAGAGGTGCATCAGAGAGAAAGACAGACTGGGGGAGGTGGAGAGGTGCATCAGAGACTGGGGGAAGAGACAGACTGGGGAGGTGGAGAGGTGCATCAGAGAGAAAGACAGACTGGGGGAGGTGGAGAGGTGCATCAGAGAGAAAGACTGACTGGGGAGGTGGAGAGGTGCATCAGAGAGAAAGACTGACTGGGGGAGGTGGAGAGGTGCATCAGAGAGAAAGACAGACTTGGGGAGGTGGAGAGGTGCATCAGAGAGAAAGACAGACTTGGGGAGGTGGAGAGGTGCATCAGAGAGAAAGACTGACTGGGGAGGTCGAGAGAAAGGTGCATCAGAGAGAAAGACTGACTGGGGGAGGTGGAGAGGTGCATCAGAGAGAAAGACTGACTGGGGGAGGTGGAGAGGTGCATCAGAGAGAAAGACTGACTGGGGAGGTGGAGAGGTGCATCAGAGAGAAAGACTGACTGGGGGAGGTGGAGAGGTGCATCAGAGAGAAAGACAGACTGGGGGAGGTGGAGAGGTGCATCAGAGAGAAAGACAGACTGGGGAGGTGGAGAGGTGCATCAGAGAGAAAGACAGACTGGGGAGGTGGAGAGGTGCATCAGAGAGAAAGACTGACTGGGGGAGGTGGAGAGGTGCATCAGAGAGAAAGACTGACTGGGGGAGGTGGAGAGGTGCATCAGAGAGAAAGACAGACTGGGGAGGTGGAGAGGTGCATCAGAGAGAAAGACTGACTGGGGGGGTGGAGAGGTGCATCAGAGAGAAAGACAGACTTGGGGAGGTGGAGAGGTGCATCAGAGAGAAAGACTGACTGGGGGAGGTGGAGAGTGCATCAGAGAGAAAGACTGACTTGGGGAGGTGGAGAGGTGCATCAGAGAGAAAGACTGACTGGGGAGGTGGAGAGGTGCATCAGAGAGAAAGACTGACTGGGGGAGGTGGAGAGGTGCATCAGACTGACTGGGGGGAGGTGGAGAGGTGCATCAGAGAGAAAGACTGACTGGGGGAGGTGGAGAGGTGCATCAGAGAGAAAGACAGACTGGGGGAGGTGGAGAGGTGCATCAGAGAGAAAGACTGACTGGGGGAGGTGGAGAGGTGCATCAGAGAGAAAGACAGACTGGGGGAGGTGGAGAGGTGCATCAGAGAGAAAGACTGACTGGGGGAGGTGGAGAGGTGCATCAGAGAGAAAGACAGACTGGGGGAGGTGGAGAGGTGCATCAGAGAGAAAGACTGGGGGAGGTGGAGAGGTGCATCAGAGGAAAGACAGACTGGGGAGGTGGAGAGGTGCATCAGAGAGAAAGACTGACTGGGGGAGGTGGAGAGGTGCATCAGAGAGAAAGACTGACTGGGGAGGTGGAGAGAAAGACTGCATCAGAGAGAAAGACTGACTGGGGAGGTGGAGAGGTGCATCAGAGAGAAAGACAGACTGGGGGAGGTGGAGGGTGCATCAGAGAGAAAGACTGACTGGGGGAGGTGGAGAGGTGCATCAGAGAGAAAGACAGACTGGGGGTGGTGGAGAGGTGCATCAGAGAGAAAGACTGACTGGGGGAGGTGGAGAGGTGCATCAGAGAGAAAGACTGACTGGGGGAGGTGGAGAGGTGCATCAGAGAGAAAGACAGACTTGGGGAGGTGGAGAGGTGCATCAGAGAGAAAGACAGACTTGGGGAGGTGGAGAGGTGCATCAGAGAGAAAGACTGACTTGGGGAGGTCGAGAGGTGCATCAAAGAGAAAGACTGACTGGGGGAGGTGGAGAGGTGCATCAGAGAGAAAGACTGACTGGGGGAGGTGGAGAGGTGCATCAGAGAGAAAGACTGACTGGGGAGGTGGAGAGGTGCATCAGAGAGAAAGACTGACTGGGGGAGGTGGAGAGGTGCATCAGAGAGAAAGACAGACTGGGGGAGGTGGAGAGGTGCATCAGAGAGAAAGACAGACTGGGGAGGTGGAGAGGTGCATCAGAGAGAAAGACAGACTGGGGAGGTGGAGAGGTGCATCAGAGAGAAAGACTGACTGGGGGAGGTGGAGAGGTGCATCAGAGAGAAACACTGACTGGGGGAGGTGGAGAGGTGCATCAGAGAGAAAGACAGACTTGGGGAGGTGGAGAGGTGCATCAGAGAGAAAGACTGACTGGGGGAGGTGGAGAGGTGCATCAGAGAGAAAGACAGACTTGGGGAGGTGGAGAGGTGCATCAGAGAGAAAGACTGACTGGGGGAGGTGGAGAGGTGCATCAGAGAGAAAGACTGACTTGGGGAGGTGGAGAGGTGCATCAGAGAGAAAGACTGACTGGGGGAGGTGGAGAGGTGCATCAGAGAGAAAGACTGACTGGGGAGGTGGAGAGGTGCATCAGAGAGAAAGACAGATTGGGGGAGGTGGAGAGGTGCATCAGAGAGAAAGACTGACTGGGGGAGGTGGAGAGGTGCATCAGAGAGAAAGACAGACTGGGGAGGTGGAGAGGTGCATCAGAGAGAAAGACTGACTGGGGGAGGTGGAGAGGTGCATCAGAGAGAAAGACTGACTGGGGGAGTTGGAAAGGTGCATCAGAGAGAAAGACAGACTGGGGAGGTGGAGAGGTGCATCAGAGAGAAAGACAGACTGGGGGAGGTGGAGAGGTGCATCAGAGAGAAAGACAGACTGGGGAGGTGGAGAGGTGCATCAGAGAGAAAGACAGACTGGGGAGGTGGAGAGGTGCATCAGAGAGAAAGACTGACTGGGGAGGTGGAGAGGTGCATCAGAGAGAAAGACTGACTGGGGAGGTGGAGAGGTGCATCAGAGAGAAAGACTGACTTGGGGAGGTGGAGAGGTGCATCAGAGAGAAAGACTGACTGGGGGAGGTGGAGAGGTGCATCAGAGAGAAAGACTGACTGGGGAGGTGGAGAGGTGCATCAGAGAGAAAGACTGACTGGGGGAGGTGGAGAGGTGCATCAGAGAGAAAGACTGACTGGGGAGGTGGAGAGGTGCATCAGAGAGAAAGACTGACTGGGGGAGGTGGAGAGGTGCATCAGAGAGAAAGACTGACTGGGGGAGGTGGAGAGGTGCATCAGAGAGAAAGACAGACTGGGGGAGGTGGAGAGGTGCATCAGAGAGAAAGACAGACTGGGGGAGGTGGAGAGGTGCATCAGAGAGAAAGACTGACTGGGGGAGGTGGAGAGGTGCATCAGAGAGAAAGACAGACTGGGGGAGGTGGAGAGGTGCATCAGAGAGAAAGACAGACTGGGGGGTGGAGGTGGAGAGGTACATCAGAGAGAAAGACTGACTGGGGGAGGTGGAGAGGTGCATCAGAGAGAAAGACTGACTGGGGGAGGTGGAGAGGTGCATCAGAGAGAAAGACTGACTGGGGGAGGTGGAGAGGTGCATCAGAGGGAAAGAGACTGGGGGAGGTGGAGAGGTGCATCAGAGAGAAAGACAGACTGGGGGAGGTGGAGAGGTGCATCAGAGAGAAAGACAGACTGGGGGAGGTGGAGAGGTGCATCAGAGAGAAAGACAGACTGGGGGTGGTGGAGAGGTGCATCAGAGAGAAAGACTGACTGGGGGAGGTGGAGAGGTGCATCAGAGAGAAAGACTGACTGGGGAGGTGGAGAGGTGCATCAGAGAGAAAGACAGACTTGGGGAGGTGGAGAGGTGCATCAGAGAGAAAGACAGACTTGGGGAGGTGGAGAGGTGCATCAGAGAGAAAGACTGACTTGGGGAGGTCGAGAGGTGCATCAAAGAGAAAGACTGACTGGGGGAGGTGGAGAGGTGCATCAGAGAGAAAGACTGACTGGGGGAGGTGGAGCGGTGCATCAGAGAGAAAGACTGACTGGGGGAGGTGGAGAGGTGCATCAGAGAGAAAGACTGACTGGGGGAGGTGGAGAGGTGCATCAGAGAGAAAGACAGACTGGGGGAGGTGGAGAGGTGCATCAGAGAGAAAGACAGACTGGGGAGGTGGAGAGGTGCATCAGAGAGAAAGACAGACTTGGGGAGGTGGAGAGGTGCATCAGAGAGAAAGACTGACTGGGGGAGGTGGAGAGGTGCATCAGAGAGAAAGACTGACTGGGGGAGGTGGAGAGGTGCATCAGAGAGAAAGACAGACTTGGGGAGGTGGAGAGGTGCATCAGAGAGAAAGACTGACTGGGGGAGGTGGAGAGGTGCATCAGAGAGAAAGACAGACTTGGGGAGGTGGAGAGGTGCATCAGAGAGAAAGACTGACTGGGGGAGGTGGAGAGGTGCATCAGAGAGAAAGACTGACTTGGGGAGGTGGAGAGGTGCATCAGAGAGAAAGACTGACTGGGGGAGGTGGAGAGGTGCATCAGAGAGAAAGACTGACTGGGGAGGTGGAGAGGTGCATCAGAGAGAAAGACTGACTGGGGGAGGTGGAGAGGTGCATCAGAGAGAAAGACTGACTGGGGGAGGTGGAGAGGTGCATCAGAGAGAAAGACAGACTGGGGGAGGTGGAGAGGTGCATCAGAGAGAAAGACTGACTGGGGGAGGTGGAGAGGTGCATCAGAGAGAAAGACTGACTGGGGGAGGTGGAGAGGTGCATCAGAGAGAAAGACAGATTGGGGGAGGTGGAGAGGTGCATCAGAGAGAAAGACTGACTGGGGAGGTGGAGAGGTGCATCAGAGAGAAAGACAGACTGGGGGAGGTGGAGAGGTGCATCAGAGAGAAAGACTGACTGGGGAGAGGTGGAGAGGTGCATCAGAGAGAAAGACTGACTGGGGGAGTTGGAGAGGTGCATCAGAGAGAAAGACAGACTGGGGGAGGTGGAGAGGTGCATCAGAGAGAAAGACAGACTGGGGAGGTGGAGAGGTGTATCAGAGAGAAAGACCGACTGGGGGGGTGGAGAGGTGCATCAGAGAGAAAGACTGACTGGGGGAGGTGGAGAGGTGCATCAGAGAGAAAGACTGACTGGGGGTGGTGGAGAGGTGCATCAGAGAGAAAGACAGACTGGGGAGGTGGAGAGGTGCATCAGAGAGAAAGACAGACTGGGGGAGGTGGAGAGGTGCATCAGAGAGAAAGACAGACTGGGGGAGGTGGAGAGGTGCATCAGAGAGAAAGACTGACTGGGGGATGGGGAGAGGTGCATCAGAGAGAAAGACAGACTGGGGGAGGTGGAGAGGTGCATCAGAGAGAAAGACAGACTGGGGGAGGTGGAGAGGTGCATCAGAGAGAAAGACAGAAGACAAAGAGATAGAAAGAGGTAAAGAAAGTAGAGGGGTAGAGACAGTCCAGAATTAGAGAGGCATTCCAGATAGGGAAGGAGAGAGTGTGAGGGAAAGTGAGAGACAGAGAGAGAGTGTGAGGGAGAGTGAGAGACAGAGAGAGACCATGAGGGAGAGTGAGAGTGAGAGACAGAGAGAGAATGAGAGACAGAGGGAGAGTGAGAGACAGAGGGAGAGTGAGAGACAGAGGGAGAGTGAAAGACAGAGAGAGAGTGAAAGAGAGAGAGAGCGTGAGGGAGAGGAGAGTGAGAGTGAGAGTGAGAGAGAGTGAGAGACAGAGGGAGAGTGAAAGACAGAGGGAGAGTGAAAGACAGAGGGAGAGTGAAAGAGAGAGAGCGTGAGGGAAAGTGAGAGACAGAGAGAGAGCGTGAGGGAGAGTGAGAGACAGAGAGAGAGCGTGAGGGATAGTGAGAGACAGAGAGAGCGGAAGGGGGAGGGGGAGAGAGAGGATATGACAAAGAGGGTCCACAGAGTACAGATGACCATGACAAGGCTACCTGCAGTATAATGGGGGAAACCCCCCTTCACAGAACCACTGCGGCCCCAAATGGCACCCTATTCCTTACATAGTACACTACTTCTGAGGACCCATAGGACTTTGGTCAAAAGAAGTGCACTATGTAGAGAATAGGATGCCAATTGGGAAGTACCCACTGTCAATCCTGATTACTTATCCATTAGTGGATCATCTGAACCTCCCCCTTAAAACCAACCCCCCTGTCCACCCCACCCCCATGCCTGTATCCCAGGGGATGGCGTGATGGAGTGATAGAGGAGAGGAGAATAGAAGGGAGGTGTGTCCCCAAATGACAGCTGCAGAATTCTGATGGACTAGCCCTGTTGAGAACAGTGGAATTCCCAGATGTGAGAATGGGAGGGGGTGAGGAGGATGGAGGCTGGGGAGTGAAGATGATGGAGGGAGGAGCGTAAGGCGAGGTAATGGCTAGTGTTTTCGTTGGTGAGAGGGTGGAGGGAGGGGGGTAAGGAGAGGTAACGGCTAGTGTTTTGGTTGGTGAGAGGGTGGAAGGAGGGGGTAAGGGGAGGTAATGGCTAGTGTTTTGGTTGGTGAGAAGGTGGAGGGATGTGGTAAGGAGAGGTAATGGTAGTGTTTTGGTTGGTGAGAGGTGGAGGGAGGTGTGTAAGGAGAGGTAATGGTAGTGTTTTGGTTGGTGAGGAGGTGGAGGTAGGTGGTGTTTTTACAGAGTAAGGAGAAAGGTAATGGTAGTGTTTTGGTTGGTGAGGAGGTGGAGGAGGTGAGTAAGGAGGAGGTAATGGTAGTGTTTTGGTTGGTGAGAAGGTGGAGGGAGGTGAGTAAAGAGAGGTAATGGTAGTGTTTTGGTTGGTGAGAAGGTGGAGGGATGTGGTAAGGAGAGGTAATGGTAGTGTTTTGGTTGGTGAGAAGGTGGAGGGATGTGGTAAGGAGAGGTAATGGTAGTGTTTTGGTTGGTGAGAAGGTGGAGGAAGGTGAGTAAAGAGAGGTAATGGTAGTGTTTTGGTTGGTGAGGAGGTGGAGGTAGGTGAGTAAGGAGAGGTAATGGTAGTGTTTTGGTTGGTGAGAAGGTGGAGGGAGGAGGTAAGGAGAGGTAATGGTAGTGTTTTGGTTGGTGAGAAGGTGGAAGGAGGAGGTAAGGAGAGGTAATGGTAGTGTTTTGGTTGGTGAGAAGGTGGAGGGATGTGGTAAGGAGAGGTAATGGTAGTGTTTTGGTTGGTGAGGAGGTGGAGGGAGGGTGAGTAAGGAGAGGTAATGGTAGTGTTTTGGTTGGTGAGAAGGTGGAGTGAGGGGTTAAGGAGAGGTAATGGTAGTGTTTTGGTTGGTGAGGAGGTGGACGGAGGTGAGTAAGGAGAGGTAATGGTAGTGTTTTAGTTGGTGAGCAGGTGGAGGGAGGTGAGTAAGGAGAGGTAATGGTAGTGTTTTGGTTGGTGAGCAGGTGGAGGGAGGTGAGTAAGGAGAGGTAATGATAGTGTTTTGGTTGGTGAGAAGGTGGAGGGAGGGGGTAAGGAGAGGTAATGGTAGTGTTTTGTTTGGTGAGAAGGTGGAGGGAGGTGAGTAAAGAGAGGTCATGGTAGTGTTTTGGTTGGTGAGGAGGTGGAGGGAGGTGAGTAAGGAGAGGTAATGGTAGTGTTTTGGTTGGTGAGAAGGTGGAGGGAGGGGTTAAGGAGAGGTAATGGTAGTGTTTTGGTTGGTGAGGAGGTGGAGGGAGGTGAGTAAGGAGAGGTAATGGTAGTGTTTTGGTTGGTGAGAAGGTGGAGGGAGGGGTTAAGGAGAGGTAATGGTAGTGTTTTGGTTGGTGAGGAGGTGGAGGGAGGTGAGTAAGGAGAGGTAATGGTAGTGTTTTGGTTGGTGAGAAGGTGGAGGGGGGGGGTTAAGGAGAGGTAAAGGTAGTGTTTTGGTTGGTGAGGAGGTGGAGGGAGGGTGAGTAAGGAGAGGTAATGGTAGTGTTTTGGTTGGTTGGTGAGGAGGATAGTGTAGTAGTATATGTGAACGGGAAAAGGAGGGTGATAGATCAAGGTGTAGTTATAATCAGTGTGTAGTTATGATCAGTGTGTAGTTATGATCAATGTGTAGTTATGATCAATGTGTAGTTATGATCCGTGTGTAGTTGTGATCCATATGTAGTTATGACTAATGTGTAGTTATAACCAATGTGTAGTTATGATCAATGTGTAGTTATGATCCGTGTGTAGTTGTGATCCATATGTAGTTATGACTAATGTGTAGTTATAACCAATGTGTAGTTATGATCAATGTGTAGTTATGATCCGTGTGTAGTTGTGATCCATATGTAGTTATGACTAATGTGTAGTTATAACCAATGTGTAGTTATGATCTGTGTGTAGTTATGATCCATGTGTAGTTATGATAGTTATGATCTGTGTAGTTATGCTCAATGTGTAGTTATGATCAATGTGTAGTTATGATCAGTGTGAAGTTATGAACAGTGTGAATTTGTGATCAGTGTGTATTTGTGATCAGTGTGTAGTTGTGTAGTATATAATGTTTTCTGCTAACTCTAATAATTACACTTTGATCAATCAACCTAAATGGGAGAGAGAGGGGGAAGGGTTCCTAGACGGGTGATATGATATGAGACATCTGAGTCTGTGGCTCAGAATCACTGGCTACCACACTGGCTACCACACTGGCTACCACACTCCACTGGTCTTTGTGTGTGTGTATGTAGCCAACACACACACAAACAGACAGACGCAGCTTGGGCTCACATGGACGCAGTCACACACACACATGCACAGATAGACTGAGACTGAGCTGGAATTAAAGACAGAAATCCTCAAGATGTACATCGATACAGTGTTTACAGCTTTCTGTCTGTCTGTCTGTCTGTCTGTCTGTCTGTCTGTCTGTCTGTCTGTCTGTCTGTCTGTCTGTCTGTCTGTCTGTCTGTCTGTCTGTCTGTCTGTCTGTCTGTCTGTCTGTCTGTCTGTCTGTCTGTCTGTCTGTCTGTCTGTCTGTCTGTCTGTCTGTCTGTCTGCCTGCCTGCCTGCCTGCCTGCCTGCCTCACACCAGACTGTGCTAGGGTAAACAACATGGAGCTTACTGAGACAGCTGGGCCACACATACACATGCATCCATGTGTGTGTGTCAGATCAGAGAGCACCACAGCAGTACAGTCTGTGTGTGTGTGTGTATGTGTGTGTGTGTGTGTGTCAGATCAGAGAGCTCCACAGCAGTACAGTCTCTGTGAGTGTGTTAGATCAGAGAGCTCCACATCAGTACAGTCTGTGTGTGTTTGTGTCAGATCAGAGAGCTCCACATCAGTACAGTCTGTGTGTGTGTGTGTGTGTGTGTGTGTGTGTGTGTGTGTGTGTGTGTGTGTGTGTGTGTGTGTGTGTGTTCCACTAAGGGAGAGGCAAACATATTGCAGTGAGTCTTACAGAGATAAAGAGGAATTACATGGAATAATACTTTTTTATTTATTTAAATATATATATGGACAAGCTTTAATATTGCTGATAGATTGTTGCATGTTCAATTGGATTCAGATCCGGTGATTGACTCGGCCAGTCAAGGATGTTCCACTTTTTGGCATCAAAAACCCCTTTGTTGCTCTAGAAGTATGTTTAGGGTCATTGTCTTGTTGCATGATGAAGTGCCGTCCAATGAATTTGGAGGCATTTGTTTTTTTCTGAGCAGATAAAATATTTCTGTAGACTTCAGAATTCATTGTTCTACTTCTGTCTGCAGTCACATCATCGATGAAGACAAGTGAGCCTGTTCCACTGGCAGCCATACAGGCCCAAGCCATAACACCCCCTCCACCATGTTTCACAGAAGAGGTGGTATCCTTTGGATCATGGGCATGTTTTTTTTCCTCCACACTTTCCTCTTTCCATCATTCTGGTACATGTTAATCTTTGTCTCATCTGCCCACAATTATTTTTTTCAAGAACTATTGGGACACTTTTAGGTGCTTTTTAGCAAACTATAATCTGGCCTTTCTGTTCTTCAGGCTTATCAGTGGTTTGCATCTTGTAGTGTTTCCTCTGTAGTCCTGCTGGTGTAGTCTTCTACGTATGGTAGACTTTGACACATCTACACCTGCATCCAGGAGAGTGTTTTTGATCTGTTGGGCTGTTGTCAGGAGGGTTTTCTTCACCATAGAGAGTATTCTCCGGGTCTTTTGACA
Source organism: Oncorhynchus nerka (assembly GCF_034236695.1). Classification (NCBI taxonomy): domain Eukaryota; kingdom Metazoa; phylum Chordata; class Actinopteri; order Salmoniformes; family Salmonidae; genus Oncorhynchus; species Oncorhynchus nerka. The sequence goes on from NC_088400.1 coordinate 21,626,947, forward strand.
TAATTGAGTTCACCGGTTGTTTTTTTCTTGTTAATGATGAACCAAACCGTTGACTCGGGCCCAGGGTTTTTGTAATGTTCCTGATTGATTGGTTTTCATTTCTAAGCCTTATGACGGCCAGCTTCATTTGCATCGACACTGCTGTCTTCCTCATGTTGTCACACCCCAACAACAACCTCCAAAGGCAATAGCAAAGTCTAGAATCAATACTATTCATCAACAGCTCTCCTACATTCATTAACGACACCAATGAATACACCTGCCTAACGACACACATTTGTGAAGCCAATTCAACAAATACTTGTAGTACCTTAAAATGGCGGGACCATGTACAAAAGGTGCAGTCGTTTCTAAACGGTTCATCTGATATGAATGAAAATACCCTAAAAATAAAGCTGACAGTCTGCACTTCACCCCCATTGTCATTGTATCCTTCCAAACTCAAAGTACTAGAGTACAGAAACCCCCCCCAAAAAAATGGTCACTGTCCAATGGTGAATTATGGTGCTCACCGTAAATACATACACATATTTTATTTATTTATTTCACCTTTATTTAACCAGGTAGGCAAGTTGAGAACAAGTTCTCATTTACAATTGCGACCTGGCCAAGATAAAGCAAAGCAGTTCGACAGATACAACGACACAGAGTTACACATGGAGTAAAACAAACATACAGTCAATAATACAGTATAAACAAGTCTATATACAATGTGAGCAAATGAGGTGAGAAGGGAGGTAAAGGCAAAAAAGGCCATGGTGGCAAAGTAAATACAATATAGCAAGTAAAACACTGGAATGGTAGTTTTGCAATGGAAGAATGTGCAAAGGAGCAAAATTTATTAATGAATTAAATACAGTTGGGAAAGAGGTAGATGTTTGTGGCTAAATTAAAAGTGGGCTATGTACAGGTGCAGTAATCTGTGAGCTGCTCTGACAGTTGGTGCTTAAAGCTAGTGAGGGAGATAAGTGTTTCCAGTTTCAGAGATTTTTGTAGTTCGTTCCAGTCATTGGCAGCAGAGAACTGGAAGGAGAAAAAGAAAGAATTGGTTTTGGGGGTGACTAGAGAGATATACCTGCTGGAGCGTGTGCTACAGGTGGGAGATGCTATGGTGACCAGCGAGCTGAGATAAGGGGGGACTTTACCTAGCAGGGTCTTGTAGATGACATGGAGCCAGTGGGTTTGGCGACGAGTATGAAGCGAGGGCCAGCCAACGAGAGCGTACAGGTCGCAATGGTGGGTAGTATATGGGGCTTTGGTGACAAAACGGATTGCACTGTGATAGACTGCATCCAATTGATTGAGTAGGGTATTGGAGGCTATTTTGTAAATGACATCGCCAAAGTCGAGGATTGGTAGGATGGTCAGTTTTACAAGGGTATGTTTGGCAGCATGAGTGAAGGATGCTTTGTTGCGAAATAGGAAGCCAATTCTAGATTTAACTTTGGATTGGAGATGTTTGATATGGGTCTGGAAGGAGAGTTTACAGTCTAACCAGACACCTAAGTATTTGTAGTTGTCCACGTATTCTAAGTCAGAGCCGTCCAGAGTAGTGATGTTGGACAGGCAGGTAGGTGCAGGTAGCGATCGGTTGAAGAGCATGCATTTAGTTTTACTTGTATTTAAGAGCAATTGGAGGCCACGGAAGGAGAGTTGTATGGCATTGAAGCTTGCCTGGAGGGTTGTTAACAGAGTGTCCAAAGAAGGGCCAGAAGTATACAGAATGGTGTCGTCTGCATAGAGGTGGATCAGAAGAGCAAGAGCGACCTCATTGATGTATACAGAGAAGAGAGTCGGTCCAAGAATTGAACCCTGTGGCACCCCCATAGAGACTGCCAGAGGCCCGGACAGCAGACCCTCCGATTTGACACACTGAACTCTATCAGAGAAGTAGTTGGTGAACCAGGCGAGGCAATTATTTGAGAAACCAAGGCTGTCGAGTCTGCCGATGAGGATGTGGTGATTGAGAGTCGAAAGTCTTGGCCAGATCAATGAATATGGCTGCACAGTAATGTTTCTTATCGATGGCGGTTAAGATATCGTTTAGGACCTTGAGCGTGGCTGAGGTGAACCCATGACCAGCTCTGAAACCAGATTGCATAGCAGAGAAGGTATGGTGAGATTCGAAATGGTCGGTAATCTGTTTGTTGAGTTGGCTTTCGAAGACCTTAGAAAGGCATGGTAGGATAGATATAGGTCTGTAGCAGTTTGGGTCAAGAGTGTCCCACCCTTTGAAGAGGGGGATGACCGCAGCTGCTTTCCAATCTTTGGGAATCTCAGACGACACGAAAGAGAGGTTGGACAGGCTAGTAACAATTTCGGCAGATAATTTTAGAAAGAAAGGGTCCAGATTGTCTAGCCCGGCTGATTTGTAGGGGTCCAGATTTTGCAGCTCTATCAGAACATCAGCTGAACGGATTTGGGAGAAGGAGAAATGGGGAAGGCTTGGGCGAGTTGCTGTTGGGGGTGAAGTGCTGTTGACCGGGGTAGGAGTAGCCAGGTGGAAAGCATGGCCAGACGTAGAAAATTGCTTATTGAAATTCTCAATTATGGTGGATTTGTCAGTGGTGACAGTGTTTCCTATCTTCAGTGCAGTGGGCAGCTGGGAGGAGGTGTTCTTATTCTCCATGGACTTTACAGTGTCCCAGAACTTTTTTGAGTTAGTGTTGCAGGAAGCAAATTTCTGGTTGAAAAAGCTAGCCTTGGCTTTTCTAACTGCCTGTGTATAATGGTTTCTAGCTTCCCTGAACAGCTGCATATCACGGGGGCTGTTCGATGCTAATGCAGAACGCCATAGGATGTTTTTGTGTTGGTTAAGGGCAGTCAGGTCTGGGGAGAACCAAGGGCTATATCTGTTCCTGGTTCTAAATTTCTTGAATGGGGCATGTTTATTTAAGATGGTTAGGAAGGCATTTAAAAAAATATCCAGGCATCCTCTACTGACGGGATGAGATCAATATCCTTCCAGGATACCCCGGCCAGGTCGATTAGAAAGGCCTGCTCGCTGAAGAGTTTCAGGGAGCGTTTTACAGTGATGAGTGGAGGTCGTTTGACCGCTGACCCATTACGGATGCAGGCAATGAGGCAGTGATCGCTGAGATCTTGGTTGAAGACAGCAGAGGTGTATTTAGAGGGGAAGTTGGTTAGGATGATATCTATGAGGGTGCCCGTGTTTAAGGCTTTGGGGAGGTACCTGGTAGGTTCATTGATAATTTGTGTGAGATTGAGGGCATCAAGTTTAGATTGTAGGATGGCTGGGGTGTTAAGCATGTTCCAGTTTAAGTCGCATAGCAGCACGAGCTCTGAAGATAGATGGGGTGCAATCAGTTCACATATGGTGTCCAGAGCACAGCTGGGGGCAGAGGGTGGTCTATAGCAGGCGGCAACAGTGAGAGACTTGTTTTTAGAGAGGAGGATTTTTAAAAGTAGAAGTTCAAATTGTTTGGGTACAGACCTGGATAGTAGGACAGAACTCTGCAGGCTATCTTTGCAGTAGATTGCAACACTCCTATTCCCCAGGCGCTCTCTTTTGACGACTTCTGTAACCGTAATAGCCTTGGTTTCATGCATGTTAACAGCCTCCTCCCTAAGTTTGTTCTATTCACTGCTTTAGCACACTCTGCCAACCTGGATGTTCTAGCTATGTCTATGTCGGATAACTCCTTCGGGTAGATAACTTCGGCAGTCCAGTTGTGAAGGCCCGGTGGGGCTCCGCGTAGGCAGTAAAACGGGTCCGGATAGGTGACTGCAGCCCAGGAGTGATTGATGGAACTCAGGAGTGATTGACGGAGCTGGCTAGCTTCGGAATAATTGATGTTTGCTCCGGAATCGACCAAAGCCGATAGTCACACGGATAGCAGCTAGCTAGCTGTGAGATCCAGGTATGAATGTCCAGAGAGCAGTTGAAATCCAGGGACATGGAGAGAAAAATTGGTCCGGTATGTTCCGTTCCGAGCCGCGCTGCGCCGTACAAAACTGGCGATAGATTTTCGAGCTAAAGGATAGCTGATGACCACAAACCGTGGTTAGCTGAATACTAACGATTTGCCAGTAAAGAAGCTAACTAGCTTCTGAACTAGCTTCTGATTAGCTTCTGGATTAGCTTCTGGGCTAGCTTCTGGCTAGCTTCTTGGAGTTTCTGGCTAGCTTCTTGGAGGATTACAGATTTGAGGTAAATAATACTTTTTTATAAATATAAATTGGTGAGGCGGGTTGCAGGAGAGTGTTTTGAAGATGAGTTGATGGAAAATAAAAATAAAATGTATGTGAAAAAAGTTGTAAATATATATATATATACGGGACACGACAAGACGAGGACAAAAGACGTCTGAACTGCTATGCCATCTTGGATTGGATTGGATATCACTATACACTATACTATACTATACACTATACTATACTATATCACTATACACACACACACACACTTCTATACACACACACTTCTTCCATTTTCTATATATATATATATATATATACAGTGGGGAGAACAAGTATTTGATACACTGCCGATTTTGCAGGTTTTCCTTCTTAGAAAGCATGCAGAGGTATGTCATTTTTAACATAGGTACACTTCAACAAAAATCCAGAAAATCACATTGTATGATTTTTAAGTAATTCATTTGCATTTTATTGCATGACATAGGTATTTGATACATCAGAAAAACAGAACTTAATATTTGGTACAGAAACCTTTGTTTGCAATTACAGAAATCATACGTTTCCTGTAGTTCTTGACCAGGTTTGCACACACTGCAGCAGGGATTTTGGCCCATTCCTCCATACAGACCTTCTCCAGATCCTTCAGGTTTCGGGCTGTCGCTGGGCAATACGGACTTTCAGCTCACTCCAAAGATGTTCTATTGGGTTCAGGTTAGTGCTAAATACGGCTGCTAGAATCCTGACTAGAACCAAAAAATATTAGCATATTACTCCAGTGCTAGCCTCCCTACACTGGCTTCCTGTCAAAGCAAGGGCTGATTTCAAGGTTTTACTGCTAACCTACAAAGCATTACATGGGCTTGCTCCTACCTATCTCTCTGATTTGGTCCTGTCGTACATACCTACACGTACGCTACGGTCACAAGATGCAGGCCTCCTAATTGTCCCTAGAATTTCTAAGCAAACAACTGGAGGCAGGGCTTTCTCCTATAGAGCTCCATTTTTATGGAACGGTCTGCCTACCCATGTCAGAGACGCAAACTCGGTCTCAACCTTTAAGTCCTTACTGAAGACTCATCTCTTCAGTGGGTCATATGATTGAGTGTAGTCTGGCCCAGGAGTGGGAAGGTGAACGGAAAGGCTCTGGAGCAACGAACCGCCCTTGCTGTCTCTGCCTGGCCGGTTCCCCTCTTTCCACTGGGATTCTCTGCCTCTAACCCTATTACAGGGGCTGAGTCACTGGCTTACTGGGGCTCTCTCATACCGTCCCTGGAGGGGGTGCGTCACCTGAGTGGGTTGATTCACTGATGTGGTCATCCTGTCTGGGTTGGCGCCCCCCCCTTGGGTTGTGCCGTGGCGGAGATCTTTGTGGGCTATAGTCAGCCTTGTCTCAGGATGGTAAGTTGGTGGTTGAAGATATCCCTCTAGTGGTGTGGGGGCTGTGCTTTGGCAAAGTGGGTGGGGTTATATCCTTCCTGTTTGGCCCTGTCCGGGGGTGTCCTCAGATGGGGTCACAGTGTCTCCTGACCCCTCCTGTCTCAGCCTCCAGTATTTATGCTGCAGTAGTTTATGTGTCGGGGGGCTAGGGTCAGTTTGTTATATCTGGAGTACTTCTCCTGTCTTATCCGGTGTCCTGTGTGAATTTAAGTGTGCTCTCTCTAATTCTCTCTTTCTCTCTCTCGGAGGACCTGAGCCCTAGGACCATGCCTCAGGACTACCTGACATGATGACTCCTTGCTGTCCCCAGTCCACCTGGCCGTGCTGCTGCTCCAGTTTCAACTGTTCTGCCTTATTATTATTCGACCATTTATGAACATTTGAACATCTTGGCCATGTTCTGTTATAATCTCCACCCGGAACAGCCAGAAGAGGACTGGCCACCCCACATAGCCTGGTTCCTCTCTAGGTTTCTTCCTAGGTTTTGGCCTTTCTAGGGAGTTTTTCCTAGCCACCGTGCTTCTACACCTGCATTGCTTGCTGTTTGGGGTTTTAGGCTGGGTTTCTGTACAGCACTTTGAGATATCAGCTGATGTACGAATGGCTATATAAATAAATTTGTTTTGATTTGATTTGATCAGGTCTCGAGACTGGCTAGGCCACTCCAGGACCTTGAGATGCTTCTTACGGAGCCACTCCTTAGTTGCCCTGGCTGTGTGTTTCGGGTCGTTGTCATGCTGGAAGACCCAGCCACGACCCATCTTCAATGCTCTTATTGAGGGAAGGAGGTTGTTGGCCAAGATCTTGCGATACATGGCCCCATCCACCCTCCCCTCAATACGGTGCAGTCGTCCTGTCCCCTTCGCAGAAAAGCATCCCCAAAGAATGATGTTTCCACCTCCATGCTTCACGGTTGGGATGGAGTTCTTGGGGTTGTACTCATCCTTCTTCTTCCTCCAAACAAGGCGAGTGGAGTTTAGACCAAAAAGCTCTATTTTTGTCTCATCAGACCACATGACTTTCTCCCATTCCTCCTCTGGATCATCCAGATGGTCATTGGCAAACTTCAGACGGGCCTGGACATGCGCTGGCTTGAGCAGGGGGACCTTGCGTGCGCTGCAGGATTTTAATCCATGACGGCGTAGTGTGTTACTAATGGTTTTCTTTGAGACTGTGGTCCCAGCTCTCTTCAGGTCATTGACCAGCTCCTGCCGTGTAGTTCTGGGCTGATCCCTCACCTTCCTCATGATCATTGATGCCCCACGAGGTGAGATCTTGCATGGAGCCTCAGACCGAGGGTGATTGACCGTCATCTTGAACTTCTTCCATTTTCTAATAATTGCGCCAACAGTTGTTGCCTTCTCACCAAGCTGCTCGCCTATTGTCCTGTAGCCCATCCCAGCCTTGTGCAGGTCTACAATTTTATTCCCGATTTTATTCCCGTCCTCTCTGGTCTTGGCCATTGTGGAGAGGTTGGAGTCTGTTGATTGAGTGTGTGGACAGGTGTCTTTTATACAGTTAACAAGTTCAAACAGGTGCAGTTAATACAGGTAATGAGTGGAGAACAGGAGGTGATCAAATACTTATGTCATGCAATAAAATGCAAATGAATTACTTAAAAATCATACAACGTGATTTTCTGGATGTTTGTTTTAGATTCCATCTCTCACAATTGAAGTGTACCTATGATGAAAATAACAGACCTCTACATGCTTTGTAAGTAGGAAAACCTGCAAAATCGGCAGTGTATCAAATATTTGTTCTCCCCACTGTATATGTAAACTCCAGTCGTATTTTATCAAAAGCTTTTACAAAGTCAGCTATGAAAACCAGGCTTGGTTTCCCAGATATTTCACTTGTCTATTCTATGAGCCAAGCATTTAGCTAGTACAGCGCCCTTAACCACTGCGCCCGACCCGCCACGGGAGTCACTGGTGCACGATGAGACAAGGATATCCCTACCGGCCAAGCCCTCCCTAGCCCGGATTGATGCTATGCCAATTGTGCATCGCCCCACGGACCTCTCGGTCGCGGCTGGTTACGACAGAGCCTTGGCGCGAACCCATGGTCTCTGGTGGCACAGCTGGCGCTGCAGTACAGTGCCCTTAACCACTGCGCCACCCGGGAAAAATTATGTCATGGCTTTAGAAGCTTCTGATTGTCATCATTTGAAGTTCCTCTGTAATTTGGCCTTCACAAGAGTCTTTCTGTACAGATGTTAATTTTACATTATTATTCGGGAAAAAATCCATACAATTAGCTTCGGTTAGTGGAGATGGAGGAGACTGAAATAAAAAACATATTCTAAAAGTACTTTACTTACTCTTTCAAAATATTGTTCGGTAAATCATGAGTGATTCCATCATTTGTAACAAGTATCAATACATTTTTTTGGTAGCATTTCTATGTTGAAGATTGAAAAATAATTTGTTGCACTTTTCCCTATATTCCACCCAATTTGCTTTATTTTACAATATATTACCTTATATTACATTCTTTTTCCTCTAAATTACTCTGAGCCTCCATGTTACAGTTTCTATCTCTACTGTTACTCATTCAATGTCCTTTGTTAATATGGACTCTTTTGAGTACTGAATTGCATGGCTTCTAAAGGCACATTTAAAAGTGTCCCACACAATAAGGGGATCTGCTGTACCTACAGTTGAAGTCAGAATTTTACATAAACTTAGTTTGGAGTCTTTAGAACTCATATTTATTTATTTTATTTTACCATCCCGGTCACTTACAACAAAGCCTGGGCGCGAACCCAGGGTCTCTGGTGGCACAGCTGGCAATGCAGTAGAGAGCCCTTAACCACTGCGCCACCTGGGAGGCCCCCTAAAACTCATATTTCAACCACGCCACAAATTTCTTGTTATCAAACTATAGTTTTTTCAAGTCGGTTAGGACATCTACTTTGTGCATGACACAAGTAATTTCTCCAACAATTGTTTACAGGCAGATTATTTAACTTATAATTCACTGTATCACAATTCCAGTGAGTCAAAGTTTGCATACACTAAGTTGACTGTAACTTTAAACAGCTTGGAAAATTCCAGAAAATTATGTCATGGCTTTAGAAGCTTCTGATAGGCTAATTGTCATCATTTGAGTCAATTGGAGGTGTACCTCTGGATGTATTTCAAAGCCTACCTTCAAACTCACT